>NC_083344.1:109445107-109446034 GCF_019175385.1 Lycium barbarum | reverse complement strand
TCAGAAATTTCACATAAGAGAAAAGCTCTTTTCATCATCAGAAACAACCTGATTTCCGACCTCTTGCATTGCATTACCATAATGAAAAGCAAAAAGAATTAAAAAGAAAGAGATTGCTCTTGTGACTCGGGATGAACCTTTATCGGTGGAGGAAAGGAATAGCGATGGATTCCTATAGAGCATCCAGGAAAAAGCAGATTCAATCGGACGACGAATTCTTACGTGGTCCAAGGAAATCAAAGGTCCGCTTCCACGAATGAAATCTATATGAAATATCTTAATATCAGAATAGCTTATATAGTCATGATTCAATTCAGGTCCATTTTGATTGATTTCTCATTTTTCGGATCTGATTGTAACAATGGAGAAGTAGGAAGACTTTGGCGATTCATAATAGAAGGGGGTATCTAGAATATCTATGTCCCAGGACATAAAAGATGAATAATGAAAGATGAGGAAGAGTATACTCTGTAGTGAGATAGCAGTTCTCCTAATCGACGACTAAGAGCACCACGGAAAGGAAGACTATCTATCCCCAACCGCTTTACTTTTACCACCTTCTCACGCTAATAAAAGGCCTTACAGAACGTTCCTCAAAGAAGGGAGTGAGAAGATATTCCAATGGGCACCCGAAAGTCAACTGGCACCTTCTTAAAGCGCCTGCCCGGCTTTCAGGTCACTTGCGAAGGGAACCAGGGCTTTTAAAACAAAAGCAGCAAGCCCGGGTGGAAATGCAAGAAAGGCTTAAATCTCATACTGAATGGGAATTTCTCTCGAGAAGGATGACCTCCGGCTACAAAAGGTGTGCTTCTGATCACACACATTTCGTAATAAAGGGTGATAAAGTGACTCATTACCTTTTGAGTGAGATTTTGAGAAGAGTTGCTCTTTGGAGAGCACAGTACGATGAAAGTTGTAAGCTGTGTT
>NC_083344.1:109232951-109444941 GCF_019175385.1 Lycium barbarum | reverse complement strand
GCCCAGGGCATAGCAGGATGAACCAATGTGAATATGATTGCCGCAAATTCTTGCAGGGTTTTAAAGACTGAAACCACAATCCGGATTAATGAAGTAGGAGAAATTCAAATGTGAAAAATAGATCCCCTCATATAAGGGGGAAAGGTAAAGATCTGAGAGCTCTAAGATCACATCTTTGGAATAAAATCCAGTTAGAAAAGGAAATCCAATTAGAGATAAGCTGCCCATGAGCATCATGGCATAGGTAAAAGGGAACGAGGAGGCAAAAGTTGTACATATCTATATAATATAGAAAGAAGAAAAGAGATATTTCAAGTACTACTAAAAGCATTCATTACAAACTCTTGTGCTCACTTATCCCAAGTATAGGATGTTTTCCCTGAGCCTGTCTGTGTTGAATACGCTTTTTCCGTCTAGTGATGCGGGAAGGGAATGATAATGAGCCTCCTATAGCAGTTCGGGAGCATCGACATCTATTTGTCCCTTTTACCACCTATCTATTGAGCCTTTCAAACCCGATACCTGTTCACTACTCGTATGTATCAAGTATGCTCCTCGTGACGTCAGACCTTCCTTTACGAGATTTTCTTTCCGGTTTGATCTTCCTCTAAAAAAATTATAACCTCGTTTAAGATATTGCTACTTCAGGAGCAAATTGAAGCATACATATTTAATTTAGAGAATTTTTTTTTCTTACATATCTTCAATTGCAGCCACAACTAGCCCATAAAATACTCCCACTTTTGATGGTTATAGAAGTAAATGAATTTAATCATAACGAGATTTAATAAATATTATCACTTCTGGTGATCATATATTTCTCGCAAACTCTCATTTAGCAATTAAGGGATATGAAATTAACACCATAATCCCTCTTAACAATATTGTTCTTCAGGAACAAATTTGAGGCATAAATGATTCAAAATCAGTTAGGTTCCCATACCAATAAAATAGATCTCGTTAGTATAAAAAGATTAAAAACATGAGTAGTAATAGTTTATTCACCTAACTTTCTTTTTGGGAGTAAATATAGATGCTGAGGAAGCTCTTACTTTTCTTGAATGAAAAAGTGACGCTAAAGGAATACCAATCCTTCGACCCACCACATAAAAGGAGAAATTTCAGAAAAATTAACTACTTACCTTGGAAGTTCATGCATGGAACGTGATGCTTGAAGCTACTGCTTTGCCATTAAGCAACCAATAAGAGTGGGAAAATGACACATGCTAAGCCACTGATTTTTCCTTTCTTGGCTACGGTCGAACCTTCTCATTAAAGCCATTACATAATAGAGAAAGTAGTGATCAAACATATACTACAAATTTGAATTTTGACACAATGAGAAGTATCGGGTAGTATACTTATCTTGCTCTTCTGTAAATCCAAGGATTGCGCACGAATAGAAAATCAAACTCAAAATAAGTGCTCAAAATGACAGAGTCTCGTGCTGATAACGTATTATAAAATAAAGACTATAAAGTAAATACACCAAAGACAAGTATATAGAAAGAGTCTAATATATTATTTAACTTTTAACTTAAGAGAGATATCATTGTATATCTCATATTCTACAAATGAACTCCTATTTATAGGAGGAAATGCTTGATGGCCAAGTGATGTGCCGTGAAATTATGGCACATCTGATGCCTTTTTACGAGAAATTTTACTTGTTTTTAAGAAAGTATGTGTCGTTTTGATGTGTTTTTATTGTTTAACAGGTAATTGAGGAGTTAAAGGACAAAAGCACTGAAATTGCATAATTCAGCACTGATGATGAAGTTTTACGGGCCTTATTCTGATCGTAAATAAGAAGAGGTGGAAACAGAATGTTGAAGAAGAAAGATGGTAAAATATGGACAACTTTTACGGATCGTATCTTGTGATACGGGCCGTATTTCAACACGTATTTTAGCATATATTAAGTGAGGCAGAAAGTCAAGTTTTGACGATGAAGAAATACGGCCAAGTGTTATGGACCGTATAATCAAATACGGGCCGTATAATATGATCGTGAATTTTCTCCTTGTACTGGAAGTAAGATGATACGCCTAAATTACACCTTTGAGATCAGGAGTAAGCGGTCGTTGTCAAATATAGAACCCAACAAGGTTGGGGTCGAATCCCACAGAGAATACAATGAAGAAATATACTTGATAAGTGTAACACCCGACTATTAGTCTATATTTCAAGGGAGAAGGAAATATAATAAGAGTTTGATTGTTGTTTGTTCATTGAAAACTGAGAATGTTTATAAGATGTAAACAATTGGTAAATGGGACTAAGGTTGTGGTTTCAATGGAGAGTAATACGATTGGGTATCAATTCAACTTATTTATATGCCTAGGTGCATTAAGCCAAGGGTTACACAATTCTTGCCAAAAGTTTTCCAACCAAATCAGCAAATTTCATCCTAGGCTTTTTCAAGCCCTAGAATATTTTATAAAAGAACACCCATGTAGCCTCAACTAGCTTTCCTATTCCTAGCTCAAGCTATTAGATGGATTTAATGATCCACATTGTTGCTATTAACTCTTTTCCTAACCTCTACTTTTTTTTCCAAGCAAAGTAATGGTATTAAGGCACAAGTAATGTTGTACACCATCACAAGACATTAATGCTTGAAGAGTTAATAGAACACACCACTAGCATATAAATGTAGTATGAATATGAAACCCAATCACATAACTAACACATTTGATTCCACAACCTTAGCTGAAAGATTAGCTACTGGTATTCATTAAGGGTAAAACAATCAAATAAAATGTATTCATAAATCTTACAAAAGTGTTGGATGGAGAAGATGACAAAAGCCAAAGGAATCTCTTAAATGCTTCACCAACCAACAATAAATGAGCTCCACAAGAGTCTATGCTAAAAACTGCAGAATAATACAATCCAAAACCCTAGCAAATCTATTTATAGCATGTCCAAAACGGGAACAATTTCCAGACGAAAATGCCCCTGCGCATAGGGTGCGAATCGCACATAGTGTCGCATGTTCAACTAGCGAGTCGCAGGTTTCACCATATCATTGCAGGTATCGCATCTTTAATTATTTGTTGAGCAGCATCTGCGACACCAGATGCGATTAGCATGTTCCACCTGTGACTCGCATGTGGTGTCGCATGTGGTGTCACATGTGGTGTCTTCTTTGGCCATCTCTGTCAACAGATGCTGCACCACCTGCGACTTGCATGTAGTACCTGCGATTCGCAGGTGATGCCCTGGTTCAGTTCTGCTGGGTTTTTGCTTCATTTTGCTTCAAGTTGCTTCAAGTTGCTTCAGACACATGTTATTCTACAAATTGACACAAAAACACGAGAAACGACATCAAAAGTACTTGGGGATTTACAAAAGACTAAGTAGTTGGCGTCGAATGAGCCGTAATTTCACGACTCATCAACACCCCCAAACTTATACTTTTTCTTGTCCTCAAGCATTTAAAACAAAACTATAGGATATGCCAATTGCTAGGTACTACAATGATGATCGTGATCAGTCAAACATAGTTATTCGAAATACGAGTTCCCCTCCCTTTTGTTACGAGATGGTGCCTTTCCTCAAAAGGCGAGCATTAACCAACTGCTTCACTTGATGACACAATGTTATTCTATCTTTAAAAGGACGGCTTCAAATGAGGCATCAAGAAGTAATTCTTTCGTTGAGCCTAGTAATCCACATGCCCTCATAATAAGACCAAAGAAAGTCTCACACACACATATTCACGAATAGCACTTGGGACAAAAGACGAATAATGAGAGAACCACTCACACTCAGAAAAGAGAATGTACAAATACAAAAAATGTGGTGCCATAAGCTTTCCCTTTAAGTATTTCTCCACTAATATAAACACACTTTGTTCAAAATCAATTAGGACTTGCGGGTCATAGTTAAGGTTCAGGGTTAAGGTGGGGTGAAATTTGGGTAAGAGTGACTTGACGTCTCCCTAAGCATTTTCGAACACGCTTCCTTCACCTAATCCGTCCCTTCTTCAGAATTTAAGCATTATCTGCCAATTCGTGCCTCTTTTTGCCAATATCGTTATTTCTTTTATAGTTTCCCCATTTATTCCTTACGTCACAACCATTATTCACACCCTTGCATTCACTACTAAACATACAATTTATATGTACATATACAAACTTTTTTTTTGCCAGCTACTACCCCCAAACTTAAGCGCTTTAGCCTATTGTAGCGTATTCGATATGCTTAGGGAGATAGGGTGCCAATAACAAGGGCAAAAGGAATGGGACCTGTCACAAGGTTGTAATGAAAGAGAAGAAAAATAAAGTTACGGCTCAAAAATGGGTTAACTAGGATATCAATGCAATGGGTAGGAATTTTTAGGTTTAGTGGCGGTCTAAAGAGAGCCTAATATCCTTTTTCAAACAAGTGTAGTTTAGTATTTCGCCTTGAGATACTTTCCGGGCAAGTTCTAGATCACAATTTTGCACAAGACTAGGACAATAACCTTTCACAAACATGGCACATGAATTACTTTGCTATCTTCTAACTACTTCTCAACCCATCATTCTAGGCTTGCAAAACATCTGTGTGTCACCAAATGAGTCATGTTAGTGTTGCTCCTCCCCTCTGAGTACATATGCAAGAATTTTGAGGGAGGGGTGTTATCAAAATACGACATAAAAAATAAAACAAGAAAAATTTATAAACCGATCAACCATCACTATTATACTTGGCAATGACAAACTACAAGTGCACAAACTTAAACATGAGCTATCCTAAAACAATAAAAACAAACATATGACCTATCCTATAACAATAAAAACAAACATATGCAGCGTGAGCTATCCCACCCCCAACAAAAGGAATATGCAGTGTCCCCAATGCATCAAATGTAGTACAAGGGATGAGTAACTCACGATGGACGCATCCGGCGTCCGATGTTGTCTGATCAGCAGGGAGGACCTCCAACGGAGGTACTATTAATGGAAGCGATGCAGTATTACCCTCCAGCACGGGTGTCAATATCTCAGGCCCCACAAACGGGGGCAATCGTATGTCAGCTGGAGGAGCGGTGGATGAACTGGACTCACCCGCCCTCGGGGGTCGAGAGCCCTCCCTGGATTTCCTGCTCGCCTCTAGGGACTGCTGCATGGCCACATATGTATCAATCTCATCCTCAGCGATACCAGCAGCCTGGGCGGAAGTACGTGCCTCCTCAACAGCTGGGTCAACCTCCAGCTCCTCGTCAAACTCTTCCTCACTTTCTTCCTCCTCTTCTTCCTCTTCTTCCTCCCCAGTTGGCTCCTCCACCCCTTTTCTCGAAGGCATGGCAGGCGCTGTGGGCCCAGTGGAGAATAAGGAGGCACCGGATGGTAGAATGGGTGCACTGAGCTCAATGTCGGGGAATTTTAATACTCGAATGTCCTCCTTAACCTTAGCTAAGTCCGCCCGAATGGCAGGAAGGCCGCCTGCACTGCCCCCCTCAATCTGCTCCAACCGACGATCGATGTGGCGAACATGCTCCTTAATTTTGTCCTGCTCTTTCTTAATATCTGTGATCGCCTGAGTGTAGGGTGTCATTGCTGCCTCAATAGCCTCTTTCACAAAATTGGGAAGCCTCTCAACCAACCAATTAACTTTAGCATCTGCTGCCCGGAGCACTCGCATACCCTCGGTAGACACTCCATGAGCTGCTGTGGTGGGTGGCGGAACCGTGTCAGTGGGAACTGTAGTGGAAGAACTTGGAGGGTCAGACCTCGGTGCTCGAGGGGCAGTACTGGGAGCTGTCTCCTCAGCATCGGTGGCCAAGTCTTCAGGCTCAAGAATATGAGCATCAAGTGTTGTCCCCGAAGCTCTTGGCTCTGTGCTCTCCCGTTTTCGCTTCCTAGTCCCCGGTTCTAATTTGGTGTAATCAATCATTTAATCAGCCTGTAAATTCCTGTCCACCCGAGGAATATCACGAACCTCTTTCCGGCGGCATAACTCAGTGATCAAACAAGGAAAAGGGAGCGATGTGTTCTTTTGAGTGGACCTATTCTTGATCTCGTCTCGGATAATTTCCCCCACGTTGACGAGGTACCTGGACATGAGTGACGCAATGAGAATACACTTTGTAATGGGTATGTCAGTGCTATGCTTGGAAGGAATCACCCGCGATGATACTAAGGATAGCCAAAACTTGTCTTCGCGGTTGAAAGTGTTCTTCTCAATCGGGACAGATGGATCCAGCCATGGTGGAGTCCCTGAGGCAATCACTGAAGCAACCCACTCTCGTTGCTCCTCCGGGCTTTCCGTCTTCAAATCATATTCAGAACTCACCGGAGGCCAACCTTCAACAGGGTCTGTTTCGCTGCGTTGCTCATATAGGATAGATGTTATGGTATCGGCTGCACAATCAATCTCTTTTCCCCGAACCGGAACCCAACACAAGTGTTCCATGTTTTCTTTGGTTGGCAGCGCGACCTCTTCGCATTCAAAGTGGCTGCATAAGCTGCATAGAATTCCATTACCAGGGCCGGGCAGTATTCAGCAGGCTGCATGAAATAGGTCCATCTCAAGGCCTCAAGCTTGCGAATAATGCCCGGACATTGGTCGTGCAGCCTTTGTAGAGTGACTCTCTTTTCTACAATGAGGCCCCGGACTGGATTCCCATCAGGCTTAATTGTATTCCAAGCCTTATACAGTTCCCTGGATCCAGGCACGGTGAACCGTTGCTCCATTGCTTCCCTTCGATGACCTCTGGTGACGACATCCTCGGGCTCAGGGAAGGAAGCCCCATATGTCCCCTCTTCAGATTGGGGGACGGGATTAGCCGGTCCCTTTTCTTTTCTTCTAGAGGTGGAGATTTGTTGTGTTACTCGTTTTCCTCTACTTTGAGCTTGATTTGATCGAACCATCATGCGCACATACAAAAATATACCCATTATTTATGGTGTTCGTTTAGCAACAATAAAGAGGTATATATAAGAAAAACAAAAACACAGCATTGAAGGGTGGCACCACCTGCGAAACACCACATGCGAGTCGCATGTGTGACCTGCGACTCACAGGTAGTGTCGCAGGTGATGCCTGCTTATGAGTTCCTCACTGTCAACACCTGCTGCAGCAGGTGCGATTCGCATGTCAAACATGCGAATCGCAGATGCTGCTCGCAGGTGAGTCACTGAAGATTTTTTTTTTTGTTTACACACAACACAGATGCACACACACAAGAACATATTTACGTAACTTTTTCCTTTAAGAACGTTGTCACCCCGTCTATCATTGGGAAAAGCTATTCAATTAGTCGCACCTATGTTCGATGGTCGTCCCTCACAAAAGACAATGACATTTTGTAACTCAGAAGGCATCACGGGTCCTATTTTACAGGTAATGTGCCATGGGTACTCAAGAATTCCCCATTTTGGCGAATGATCATATTTTCACAACATCCAAACACTCAAAGGGTCGCTTAGGCATTTAATCACTTGAGTTGTGAGCGTGCATCACTATCAGTTCTCACAACACCTGGGTACTAAAAAATTCCCCAGTCGCTATCTAATTCGTCATCAACAACCAATTCCTAGAGGGACTACACAAGCATGGGTACTCAAGAATTTTCCATTGTTCATTAATTTTCTACAACCCAAATAACACATAAGATAAATCCACCCAACTAACTAATACACAAGTGATGTGGCATGACAATAACATGGAATGGAGCAATTAGAAGATACCACCTAATGTAAAGAAGATAAAAATTGACATACCTTGAAAGTTGATGAAAGTAGGAAACCTTGAAATCTATCTTTTTAGGGAAAAAGAAGTAAACACTAGTTAGGGTTTGGAGATGTGATTAAGGGTGATTGGAGTGAGATGGAATTATGGGGTGATATAGGAGGAAAGAAGGAGAAGGAGGAGAGGGAGAGTGAAGATCATAACTGAAAAACAACAGTTACATTCTTTTATTTAAAACACAATTGATTCGCGCCGGGTCGGGTCGACCCGCGACTTTTCACTTACCTGCACAACATGTGACTCGCGGATGATGTCGCATGTGTAACATGCGAGTCGCATGTTGTGCCATTCCTTCGCAGATGCTGACAGAGAGTTTGTCGTTGATGGGCTGCATTGTGGCATAACCTGCGATTCGCAGGTGCAATCACGGGCATGACATGCGAATAGCGGGTGGTGTCTCATGTCATGCCAATTGGCATTTTTCAAACTCTTCTTCTTTGTACACACACTTTATTCCTACACACTTGGACACACATCAAAAATATCACAAAAGTAAAAACAACAATGCATGAAAATAAAACTTGGGTTGCCTCCCAAAAAGCGCTTGATTTTACCTCGCAGCACGACGTTGATACCTGTTCAGCCCTTTCATGGCTCATTGAGGAGGAATACCTCAATAATCTTTGCTTCATTCTGAGATCCCAAGTAATGTTTCACCCTTTGCCCATTCACTTTGATTTTATTACCACTTGGGCAAACAAGTTCAATTGCTCCAGATGGGAACACTTGTGTGATTTCAAACGGGCCAGACCATTTGGATTTCAACTTTCCGGGAAACAACCGGAGCCTGGAGTTGAACAACAATACGCGATCCCCGATGCCGAACTCTCTTTGCAAGATCTTCTTGTCATAGAAGTGTTTCATGCGGTCCTTGTAGAGTGCAGAACTCATATATTCTTTCAGTCGAAATTTATCGAGCTCGTTAATCTGCTCCAACCTCAAGTTTGAGGCATCACCCCATTCTAGATTCAAATTTTTCAAGGCCCACAACGCCTTATGTTCGAGTTCCGCCGGAAGATGACAAGCTTTTCCAAACACCAATTGATATGGAGACATGCCAATTGGGGTCTTGTAGGCTGTTCGGTATGCCCATAGAGCATCATCCAATTTCTTTGACCAATCAGTCCGGTTAGCATTCACTGTTTTGGAAAGTATGCTCTTGATCTGTCTATTTGAAACCTCAACTTGGCCACTTGTTTGGGGATGATACGGGGTGGAAACTTTATGCTTGACCCCATACTTCTGAAGAAGAGTCTTGAATAATCGATTGCAGAAATGAGAGCCCCCGTCACTAATGATTGCCCTTGGAGTTCCGAACCTTGAGAAGATAACCCTTTTCAAAAATGCAGTAACACTTCTTCCTTCATTGTTGGGGAGCGCTACGGCTTCCACCCATTTGGACACGTAGTCTACTGCCACAAGAATGTACTTGTTGCTGTAGGAGCTTACAAATGGACCCATAAAATCAATGCCCCATACATCGAACAATTCAACTTCGAGAATCGGTGTCATTGGTAACTCATGCTTTCTTGATATGCCCCCACGCCTTTGATATTGAATACAAGCTTTTACAAAGTCATGAGCATCTTGATAGATTGTCGGCCAATAGAAACCACTTTGAAAAACCTTGGCTGCCGTTCTTGAGCTACTATGATGTCCACCGACCGGTGATGAGTGACAAGCTTCGATGATGGGCATCATTTCTACTTCGGGTATGCACCTCCTTATGATGTTGTCAGCGCAAACCCTGTATAGATAGGGCTCGTCCCAATAGAATTTCCGGGCATCACTCAAAAACTTCTTCTTTTGGTGGAAGTTCAAATCCACCGGCATAATGTCACTTGAATGAAAGTTAGCAAAATCGGCATACCAAGGGATCATGTCATGCAACCCCGCCATTACTTGATCATCCGGAAATGACTCATTGATTCCTAGGCAATCCAATGGACGCCCACCCTCTTCAAGACGAGACAAGTGGTCCGCCACTTGATTTTCACACCCCTTTCTATCTTTGACTTCAAAGTCAAACTCTTGCAAGAGAAGGACCCAACGTATCAACCTCGGTTTTGCATCTTTATTTGTCATGAGGTAACGTAGGGCTGCATTATTGGTGTGAACAATCACATGGGTGCCCAAAAAATAAGCCCGGAACTTCTCGAAAGCAAACACAATAGCCAGCAACTCCTGTTCTGTGACAGTGTAATTCAATTGGGCACCGTTCAGCGTCTTGCTTGCGTAGTAAATTGGGTGGAAGATCTTATCACGCTTTTGGCCAAGAACATCCCCCATGGCAAATCCAATTGCATCACACATCAACTCAAAGGGTTGAGACTAATCCGGGGCAATGATGATAGGAGCCGATGTGAGTCTCTCTTTCAAAGCCTCAAATGCCTTCAAACAAGCATCATCAAATACAAACTTCGACTCCTTCTCCAACAATTTGCATAGAGGGTTGGCTATTTTCGAGAAATCCTTGACGAATCTTCTATAAAACCCAGCATGCCTAAGGAATCAACGAACACCTTTAACGAAAATTGGAGGGGGGAGCTTAACAATAACCTCAATTTTAACTTGATCGACTTCAAGCCCCTTTTCCGAAATCTTGTGTCCTAAGACGATGCCTTCTCTAACCATGAAGAGGCACTTCTCCCAGTTTAGAACCAAATTTGTCTCTTCACATCGTTTCAATACTTGGGCAAGATTCTCCAAACATTCATCAAAGGAATCCCCAACCACGGAAAAGTCCTCCATGAAGATTTCAATGGACTCCTCAACCATATCGGAGAAAATAGACATCATGCAATGTTGAAATGTCGCGGGTGCATTACATAACCCAAAAGGCATTCTCTTGAAAGCAAAGGTCCCATAAGGACAAGTGAAGGTAGTTTTCTCTTGATCCTCGGGGGCAATGGTGATTTGGTTGTATCCTGAATACCCATCAAGGAAACAATAATAATCTCTTCCCGCCAGCCTATCAAGCATTTGATCCATGAATGGCATTGGGAAGTGGTCCTTTTTAGTCCACTTATTCAGCTTCCGATAATCCATGCAAACCCGCCATCCAGTAACCTTGCGAGTGGGAATAAACTCATTTTTATCATTTGCAACCACGGTGATCCCACCCTTTTTGGGCACGCATTGCACCGGACTCACCCATGAGCTATCCGAAATGGGGTACACAACCCCGGCATCCAACCACTTGATTATTTAAACCTTGACAACCTCTTGCATAGGAGGATTTAACCTCCTTTGATGTTCAACGCTTGGCTCACAGTCTTCATCAAGCTGAATTTTATGAGTACAAATACCGGGTGGAATCCCCTGAATATCCGCAATACTCCACCTAATAGCTTTCTTGTATCTTCTCAAGATCACCATCAACCTCTCTCTTTGCTCATCCGTCAACCGGGCAGATATAATCACGGGAAATGTGTTGTTGGGTCCAAAAGACTCATACCTCAAATGTGAAGGAAAAGGTTTGAGTTCCAAAGTAGGAGGCTAATTAATTAAAGGTTTTGCAGGAGGAGTTGCTCGATTTTCCAAGTCAATATCGAGTCTCTTTGGATTGAGGTGGTAAGACCCCATTCTAATTAATGCATTGACCATCTCCTCAAATTATTTTTCATCGTCCCATTCATAGTTCATTATCACCGCAGCCAACATATCACCTATATGCTCATGTTCTATGGTTGTCTCCATTGCTTCATCAATTGTGTCAATAACCGACACAACACTCATATCCGCCGGTTGCTTCATTGACTTACAAATATGGAAAGTGATCTCTTCATCATTCATTCTAAATTTCAGATCACCTCTTTCCACATCCACGAGGGCACGCCCCGTGGCTAAGAATGGTCTTCCATAGATTATGGGAACTTCAAAGTCAACTTCACAATCCAAGATCACAAAATCGGCCGGAAAAATAAATTGATCCACTCTTACAAGCACATCATAAAGAATACCAATGGGCCTCTTTACGGTTCTATCCGCCATAAGTAATCTCATCGTGGTAGGACGGGGGGTGCCCAATCCCAATTTGTTGAATATAGAAAGCGGCATCAAATTGATGCTTGCTCCAAGATCACATAAAGCTTTAGCAAACTTGTATTTACCGATGGTGCATGGAATTGTGAATGCTCCGGGGTCTTCTTTTTTGTGCACCAAAGCTTTGGTGACGATTGCACTACAATGATGAGTGCCCCCCAATGTTTCAATTCCAGGACTCCTTCTTTTAGTCACGAGATCTTTCATGAACTTCGCATAACCGAGCATTTGTTCAAGTGCCTCAACCAATGGAATATTTATTGAGATCCCCTTTAATCGATCGATGAACTTGAGGAATTTTTCATCTTCCGCTTGCTTTGCCAATCGTTGGGGAAAAGGAGGGGAAGGCCTCATAACGGGCGGTGAAGCCCTTGGTACCTCCTCCGCCGCTTCCTTGCTTTCCGAGGCATCATTGATTTTCGGAAGGTCCTCGTTAACGATGGGCTTTTCAATACCAGCCCGCATATTCTTTGGGTTTGCTTCTTCTTCAATAACCATGGGTTCTTCAACCATTTCCTCTTCATCACCCAACACATTCTCTTTGGCCAACGCCTTTTCCCCAATTGTTTTGCCACTCCTAGTAGTAATTGCATTGCATTTATGATCACCATCGTTCCTTGGATTTGCAACTGTGTCACTAGGGAGTGAGCCTTTCTGCCTTTGGTTTAGGATTGCCGAGATTTGGCCAAGTTGAGACTCCAATTGTTTAATGGAGGTGGAGTGTGAACTTACAACTTGACCCATGGATTTTACCTCATCTCTAGTCTCCTTGCAAAAGGTGTCGGTGGATTCCACTTTCCTCAATACCCTTGACAACATATCTTCAATTTTTGAACTAGCAAGGTCGCTATTGGGCGGTTGACCAAAGCTTGGTTGGTTTCCCTTTGGAGGGACATACGGATTTGTGCTCCGATGATTGTTGTAATTGCTATTGTAACCCCCTTGATTGTTGTCACGATTATCTCTCCAATTAGAGTGACCTTGTTCTTTGTTCCAACATTGATTCCCTTGACCTTGCCGCCAAGATCCTTGACTCGGACCTTGGTAGTTTGGACGGGAACCCTCCATTAGATTGTTGACATAACTCGCCTCCTCATCATACATTTGGAAACATTGCTCATCCGTAGGACCCCTTTCACAGGATTCTACCGCGTTCACCTTTTTGTTTCCGCCACCCATGACATGTTTTGTCAGAAGGTCCATTTGGGTGACAAGTTTGGCCATGGACTCATCTCTCTCTTCCTCCTTCTTAATCATCTCACGAGTGAGCACATGTTTGGAGGAACTTCCTCCACCCACTTCCGAATCCCTAGTGTGCCATACTTCATTAGTCTCGGTCAATTTATCCAACAATTCACAAACGGTGGCATAAGAGTTATCCATAATAGACCCCTCTGCAATTTTGTTTGCCACTGATTTGTTGACCGAATCTAGAGATCTATAAAATGTTTGTAGAAGCACACCATCGGGCAACCCATGCTTGGGACAACTTTTGACTTTCTTTTTAAAACGAATCCAAGTTTCATGGAGAGCCTCATCAGGAAGTTGACGAAAGTTGTTGATTTCGTCACGGAGTTGTAACATCCGCGATGGAGGGAAGAACTTCTTGAGGAATGCTTCGATCAATTCCTCCCAAGTAGTGATGGACCCGGATGGAAGATCATCTAACCAGCCGTGGCTTCCCCCGTTAGGGAGTACAGGAAGAGCCGTAGCTTGACTGCTTCAATTGAGACGCCCGGGTGCACATTGGTAGAACAGACCCCAAGAAAGTTCCTAAGGTGCCTATTCGGGTCATCTTTGGGTAGACCACCGAACAGGCCCTTAGTGTTGAGCAGGTGCAGCATTGTGTTGGTTATATGGAAACTCGAGTTTCCAATTAAAGGCGGGGGCTGAATTGTAGCTGCATAGCCTGCCCCCGCAACTTCTTCACCAATCGCTACTGGTGGATTATGGACCTGGATACCTTCCTCATCCATATTTCCTGAACAACACACAACAACAAAAAGGAAATAAGAAATAAAATAAAGACTAAGAGTAAAGTTTTACACTAGTTAGTAAATTTCTAAACCGTATTCCCCGGCAACGGCACCAAAATTTGATACGCCTAAATTACACCTTTGAGATCAGGAGTAAGCGGTCGTTGTCAAATATAGAACCCAACAAGGTTGGGGTCGAATCCCACAGAGAATACAATGAAGAAATATACTTGATAAGTGTAACACCCGACTATTAGTCTACATTTCAAGGGAGAAGGAAATATAATAAGAGTTTGATTGTTGTTTGTTCATTGAAAACTGAGAATGTTTATAAGATGTAACCAATTGGTAAATGGGACTAAGGTTGTGGTTTCAATGGAGAGTAATACGATTGGGTATCAATTCAACTTATTTATATGCCTAGGTGCATTAAGCCAAGGGTTACGCAATTCTTTCCAAAAGTTTTCCAACCAAATCAGCAAATTTCATCCTAGGCTTTTCCAAGCCCTAGAATATTTTATAAAAGAACACCCATGTAGCCTCAACTAGCTTTCCTATTCCTAGCTCAAGCTATTAGATGAATTTAATGATCCACATTGTTGCTATTAACTCTTTTCCTAACCTCTACTTTCTTTTCCAAGCAAAGTAATGGTATTAAGGCACAAGTAATGTTGTACACCATCACAAGACATTAATGCTTGAAGAGTTAATAGAACACACCACTAGCATATAAATGTATTATGAATATGAAACCCAATCACATAACTAACACATTGTATTCCACAACCTTAGCTGAAAGATTAGCTACTGGTATTCATTAAGGGTAAAGCAATCACATAAAATGTATTCATAAATCTTACAAAAGTGTTGGATGGAGAAGATGACAAAAGCCAAAGGAATCTCTTAAATGCTTCACCAACCAACAATAAATGAGCTCCACAAAAGTCTATGCTAAAACTGCAGAATAATACAATCCAAAACCCTAGCAAATCTATTTATAGCATGTCCAAAACGGGAACAATTTCCAGACGAAAATACCCCTGCGCATAGGGTGCGAATCGCACATAGTGTCGCATGTTCAACCAGCGAGTCGCAGGTTTCACCATATCATCGCAGGTGTCGCATCTTCATTTATTTGTTGAGTAGCATCTGCGACACCAGATGCGATTCGCATGTTCCACCTGCGACTCGCATGTGGTGTCACATGTGGTGTCTTCTTTGGCCATCTCTGTCAACAGATGCTGCACCACCTGCGACTCGCATGTAGTACCTGCGATTCGCAGGTGATGCCTTGGTTCAGTTTTGCTGGGTTTTTGCATCATTTTGCTTCAAGTTGCTTCAGGCACATGTTATTCTACAAATTGACACAAAAACACGAGAAACGACATCAAAAGTACTTGGGGATTTACACAAGACTAAGTAGTTGGCGTTGAATGAGACGTAATTTCACGATTCATCATAAGACCAGCCGTATAATTGTATACGGTCCGTATCTCATTATATGGACCGTAATTAATGCCGTCAGAGGTCTTTTTGAAATTATGTAATTTTGTGTTTTTGAGACCGTATAAATAGTTCCATGTAAGGTTTTATTTATTATCAGTTGTCAGACTTTGTCTTTTGACCTAGAGCATTAAATACTTCATTATGTTTGGAGCCTTTGGAGAACAAGACAATTACTTTCATCTTATTTTAATCAATAGTAAGCAATATGAATTCTTCATTACTTTGTTCTTCATTCTTCGTTATGAGTAGCTAATTTCTCTACTAAGGTTGTGAACCCTAGGATGGGTGTTATGTGATTGGGAATTGAGATTGACATATGCATAATGGATTGTTAGGGTTTATTTATTCTTTGTTCTTCATTTAGAATTGATGGTTGCAAACATTGATTAAAACCATAAACTTTGCTTAACTTGGAAAAGTGAGTAGGGTTTCGTAGGAATAAATAACTAGAACTCGGGGCGTTAACCCTCGTTTGATAAATTCACTTAGGGATAAGAGGAATTTACTTGGCATAATATAGATGAGAATTATGTCTGATTACCAAGCCTTCAAATCCCCATTTACTTAGAACTTCACCGAAATCAGAATAGTTCCTATACTACTACATTAATATGAAATCGAATCGCCTTGAAATATTTCTTATTGATTTCTTAAAACACAAAAAAAAATGCAGCCCCTTCTTTCTTACCAAGAATTTCAGAAAAATACGAATTTATTTTTACGACGGGTTCTGTATTTATATATTTTGTATATAATTGTATATTAGTATTTTCTATATAATCTATAAGAGCAGTATTTTTCCTTTACTGTTATATGAGCCTAATCTATTATTCTACTTTCAAAATAAGCAATAAAATCTCACCTAATATATACAAAATCCACAAAATTAGAAATTTTAATATCTTCTTCTTCTTCTTCTTCCCTGTCATATTTTCACAAAATCTAATTTGGAAGGAATGACATTGAAGAACTAAGCTAGGACCTCCTGAAAACTCAAAGTTAAGGACGAGGACTTTGTTTTCGAATTGTGGATATTTGAGGCTGAAATCTGAATTTGAGCTTATAGTTGCTGGAAACCATTGAATAAAGTTGAAACCTGTGATTGACTATATTTTTGGTGATTAAATTGTGAAGAACCAAAGACAACTGCTATTGATGAAGCTTTGAAGCAGAAATTCGGGTTTGAGTAGAGAAATCATATGTGACTAGTGTCGTTCCAAAAGTTTGGGAACATCTTGAGGAGCTTATATCTCAAGATTGGGAAGATTTGGTGAGATATTGGATTGAATTACAGATTGAACTTCGAGGTTGAAGAAGAACATTCAGTCACATTTATGTCATTTGTATATCATGTGTATGTCATGCATATAATACTGATCCACATGATTTACATAGGCATACATATATGCATGTGACATACATAATATATACCACTTGTATATTGTGTACAATACGTCGACCTTCTTCTCTGTTCTTCGTTTCAGCTCAAATTCTTTAATCAAAATCACTCAAAAAACTTACTCAGATGATCCAAATTTTAAATAACAACTTCCCTGGCAAGATCTGAACATCCCCAACATCAATTTATCAAATGAACACAAACTCCATTTTCAAAGCTCCCCAATGGAGTGTTTAGTTTCCTCCCCTCAATCAGTCACATCAGCAACAATTTGAGTATTTGCAATGGTGGAGTTGAGAGAGGGAAGAGAGAGGCGGATGGAGAACCAGAAATTGTGAGAGAAATTTGAAAAGAACTTAAGAGTCCAAAATCAACAAATTGTATTAATAACCGAATGTTATAAAATAATAAGTGTGGATGTCCATCACTCTAGAAATAAATTCCCACCTCCTCCATGATCTCAAAGGTTTAATGTAATGTCCCCCACTTCACCCATGATCTTACCCACATTCTCATATGTTGAATGTCATATTTATAGTTATCCTTTTATATGCCTCTATGCACCACTATAAATAGAGGCATATGAATTCATAGTATACACACTTGAAACATATTGGGATGAATAAGAAAGCTCTCCTCTGTTGTCTCTCTATTTCTATTGTTTTCATTCTTTAATATTGTTACTCTTTTAGCTTAGTTTTACAATACATTATCAGCACGAAATGCTCACTCTTTATCAAGAACAATGGTAGGTGCTTTTTAACTTTCGCTGCTTGTTTATACCCTCTTGGGTCGTGATCAGTTTAGCAGTAAGCTTGAGCATTTGGTATGGATATGGATCTTATTAAATAATAGTATTATTATAAAGGGAGTATGAGGTATGTGATCTCAATTTATTTTTTCTTCAATTTTGCTGGTAGGTTACAATAGTTTAAACTTAATTCATCTATTGAATTCTATAAAGTATAAGCATAAAGTAATGGGATTTTCTAGTAGTCGTCTATGCAGTACTTTTCTAACAGTTTTTCCAACTAAAGATATGGGCTCATTTAGTTCTAAAAGTTGCAGAATGTTATCAACAATACTCATTTAATTGATGTTGTATAATTATTATTGGAGTTACATATGTTGATACACACTAACAAGTGGTATCAAGAGCTTGGTTAATCTTCCAGGCCAATCTTTTAAAGTTTCGTAAAATTTTCAGTCAAAAATTTTTTGTCCCAAAATTGTGCTCTGAGTATACCATTAGAAAGATCTCGTTCCGAGGATTCCGAATATATATATTTTTCGGAATTTTTCGACCACCGGAAGGCCTCCAAAAGTCCAGTCAAAGTTTCTCTGTCCACCATCGCCACCGCCGCTCCGCCACCTTCCGGCCACCAGCTCGCCGGAGAAGACGACCGGAGAAACCCGATCCGACCAACCCGTTTGACCAGAACCAGATCTGGTCAAAGTCCAATTGCCACATCATCCTTTTGTTGACTCTTTCAACCAGCGAGTGGTTAAACCGGCCCGGTTCGGTTTGAATTAGTGCAGCCCGGTTCACTCTGTTTTTTGTCCCGATTTCAGATTGGTCAGACCAGTTCCCTAGGTTTTCGACCATTCCGGATTTAACCGTGAGTCTCGTTTTGCCTGATTCTGCTTCCACATTCCAGTACAAGAAGATTAGGTGCACTTTATCATGGAGAAATCATCATCGGATACCATGATTCCGCTAACATCCTCAAATTATAACATGTGGAAACCTCGTATGGAGGACTTGTTAAATTTGAAGGATTTAGCCGAGCCGCTCGAAAATAAAGGTGCCAAACCCAACAAGAAGACAGATGAAGAATGGGCAAGAATGAATAGGAAAACGGTCACACAAATTCGACAATGGATTGACCATAGTGTATTCCATCATGTCGCGCAGGAAACGAGTGCTTACAAACTTTGGGAAAAGCTTGGGAGCATGTACCAAGCAAAAACGACTCGAAATAAAACATTGTTGATGAGGCGATTGGTAAATCACAAGCTACGTAGCGGTACCTCTGTCACAGAACACACAAGTCAGTTCCAAGTTCTCGTGAACTAGCTAAGTGCAGCCGAATGGGTTCTCAAAGATGAGGAGCAAGCAATCTTGCTCCTAAGTTCTCTACCTGATAGCTGGGAGACTCTTGTCGCCACACTCAGTAATTCCGCCCCTAATGGTAAGGTGACCATGCAGATGGTCACGGACGCCTTAATAAATGAGGAATCGCGAAGAAAAGAAGCTGGGGTATATCAATCATATGCATTTGTTTATGAAAATAGTGGACGCAACAGAGGTAGAAGCGGAGGTAGAGGAAGAGGCCGAGGCAAAGGTAGAGGTCGAGGTCAAAATAGAGGAAGATCTCAAGTTCGAGGGAGATCACGAGAGCGGGGAAAGTCATTCGATACCAACACTTGGTTCAAGGGCTAATGTAACTATTGTGGCAACTATGGCCATAAGAAGGTGGAGTGTCGAAAGCTTAAACGGGAGCAGCCTCAAACTAACCAGAGTTCGAGCAAGGAAGATGGTGAGACCATGGTCACCGTGTCACCAGACATTGCACTTGTTACATGCGGAGAGGAAGCATGCCTACACGTGGGCACAAATGATATTGAGTGGGTGATTGATACTGCTGCATCATTCCATGCCACTCCACACCGGGATTTGTTCCGTACTTATAAATCTGGAGACCACGGCGTTGTGAAGATGGGCAACACCAGTTTCTCGAGCATTGTTGGCATTGGTGATGTGCACATAAAAACCAGCAATGGAAGCTCACTTGTGTTGAAAGAGGTTCGTCATGTTCTGGATCTGAGATTGAATCTAATCTCAGGAGTAGCTCTGGATCGACAGGGGTATGGAAATATGTTCAAGGATGGTACGTGGAAGCTGTCTAAAGGCTCTATGGTTATTTCTAGAGGACATATTTGTGGTACTTTTTACAAAACCAATGTAAAGTTGTATCGACCGAGTCTCAATGCAGTTGAAGAAGAGACATCGCCAAACTTGTGGCATAGACAATTGGGCCACATGAGTCTGAAGGGATTGACGACCCTTGCAAAGAAAGAAGCCATCTCAATAGATAAAGACGTAACTTTGGATCCCTGTGATCACTGTTTATTCGGGAAACAACATAGAGTTTCTTTCAGTTCCACCAGAAAGAATCGTTCCGAGTTGCTAAACCTTGTCCACTCTGACGTGTGTGGACCCATTGAAGAAGAATCTCTTGGTGGTAGCAAATACTTCGTGGCATTCATCGACGACGCATCACGGAAGGTTTGGGCTTATTGTCTCAAATCGAAGGATCAAGTATTTGATCGTTTCAAGACATTCCATGCTATGGTAGAAAGGGAGACTGGAAAGAAGTTGAAATGCCTCCGATCCGACAATGGAGGTGAGTACACTTCCCGGGAGTTTTTGGCATATTGTGCTGAACATGGGATCAGACATGAGAAAACGGTGCCACGAACACCACAACATAACGGTGTAGCTAAAAGAATGAACCGCACTATTATTGAGAAAGTCTGATGCATGCTCAGTATGGCTAAACTGCCAAAGCCATTCTGGGGCGAAGCTGTTCTGACAGCTTGTTATCTTATAAACAGGTCACCTTCAGTCCCATTGAACTTTGAAGTTCCAGAAAAGATATGGTCTGGGAAAGATATTCATATTCTCACTTGAAAGTGTTCGGGTGCAAGGCATTTTTGCATGTATCCAAGGAGTTGAGGCAGAAGCTTGATCTCAGATCAACTCCGTGTATCTTTATCGGCTATGGAGATCAAGAGTTCGGATACAGGCTGTGGGATCCCGAAATGAAGAAAGTGATTCGAAGTAGAGACGTCGTGTTCCATGAAAACCAGTTTCATGAGTGTGCTCCAACAGTCAACAAGCAACGAAGTTATCATGCTCCAGATGATGTCCCTGAATCACCACACATTCCTCTCAACAACGAGGAACTTCATGATAATGTCCATGATGAACAAGAAAACATTGATCTGGCAGATGTTGATGATGATCAAAATGAAGAAATTCTTGAGCAGGGGGAGCCTTCACCCCAAGATGCAGCTGGAAATAATCAAGTTCGACGTTCTGCACGAGGGTTAATCCCTCAAAGGTCATACTCGCCAACAGAATGGATCTTTCTTACCAGCGAGGGGGAGCTAGAGAGCTTTCAAGAAGCTCAATCTCATCGTGAAAAATCCAATTGGCGATAGGCCATGGAGGAAGAAATGAATTCTTTACAAAAGAATTAAACATATGAGTTGGTGAAACTTCCTCCGGGAAAGAAGGCCTTGAAGAACAAATGGGTTTTCAAGCTCAAGAAAGATGCTAGCGGAAATATCGTGAAGTACAAGGCGAGGCTCGGCTCGTAGTGAAAGGTTTCCAACAGAAGGAAGGAATCGACTTTGATGAGATTTTTTCGCCGGTTGTGAAGATGATGTCTATCCGAGTGGTTATCAGATTGGTGGCAAGTGTGGATCTTGAACTTGAGCAGATGGACGTGAAAACAGCTTTTCTGCATGGTGATTTGGAGGAAGAAATATACATGGAGCAGCCCGATGGTTTCCGAATCCCAAAGAAAGAGCATCTCGTTTGCAAGTTAAGGAAGAGTCTCTACGGTCTCAAACAAGCCCCAAGGCAATGGTACAAAAAGTTCGACTCATTCATGCTGAAACATCAATACAAAAGAACAACTGCAGATCATTGTGTGTACTTGAAGAAGTTCCCCGATGGAAAATTTATCATCCTTCTGCTCTATGTGGATGATATGCTGATAGTAGGCCAGGATGCAACTATGATCAACAACTTGAAGAAAGATTTGTCTAAGTTCTTTGATATGAAAGACTTAGGCCCTGCACAACATATCTTGGGCATGAAAATCATTCGTGATCGAAAGGCAAAGAAGTTGTTCTTGTCACAAGAGGAATACGTTGAACGCGTGATCAAAAGGTTCAACATGAAAAATACCAAGCCTGTTGGTACTCCACTAGCAAATCACTTCAAGTTGAGCAAGGAAAGTTGTCCTTATTCCGAAGAAGAAAAGAAGAAGAAGAAAGCAGTGCCCTACTCTTCAGCAGTTGGAAGTTTGATGTATGCAATAGTGTGCACAAGGCCAGACATTGCTCATGCTGTCGGTGTTGTGAGCAGATACTTATCAAATCCAGGAAGAAAACATTGGGAAGCTATCAAGTGGATACTACAGTACTTGAAGGGTACATCCAGACTATGTTTGTGCTATGGGGGAGCTAAGCCGATTTTGGAAGGTTACACTGATGCTGACATGGCAGGAGATTATGATAGCAGGAAATCAACTTCAACTTATATATTCATATTTGCAGGGGGAGTTGTGTCATGGCAATCCAAGTTACCAAAGTGTGTAGCACTATCAACCACAGAAGTCGAATACATTGCCACAGTTGAAGCTGGGAAGGAGCTTATGTGGCTGAAACGTTTCCTTCAAGAACTGGGTTTCCGACAAGAAGAATACACAGTTCATTGTGATAGTCAAAGCGCTATGGATATCAGCAAAAACTCGAGGTACCACTCACGCACAAAACATATTGACGTTCGATATCACTGGCTCAGAGAAGCAGTCCAGCAACATGAACTGAAGCTCTCCAAGATCAACACAAACGACAATCCTGCAGACATGCTGACCAAGGTGGTACCGAGAGACAAGTTCGAATTGTGCAAAGAACTTGTCGGCATACACTCAAACTAAAATCCAGTGTACCCTCCTTCAGGTGTATGGGACTGGAGGGGGAGATTTGTTGGGTCCATCCCATAATTTGAGGAAGGAAACATCTCCCTCATTTTAAGGAAGAAAACAAGGAAGAAAACATTTCCCTTGTTTTGAGGAACAAAACATATTCCTTGTTTTAAGGAAGAAAACATCTTCCTTGTATTTGGCAAATTGTCAAGTGCTTGCTTGAGTCACAAATGACATCAGTAGGTTCATTTCATCCCTATAAATAGGGAAGCCTTCTATCATTTGTAGCATGACCAAGAGCAAGAGAGAAAAACAGTAAGAAAAACACTTGAGTGAGATATAGGTATTAAGTTTAGGATTGGTTTTTTTTAATAGTTGAGTGTGAGAGTTGCTCCTCCTATTGTAATTCTGTTCCGGTTATAAATAGAAGACTTTTACAATCCTAACACAACTGTGGGATCGTTGGTTGCTGCAACCCTTCATTTCCCCCATTTGCATCATGGATCATTAAGTTGTTTATCTTTTTATGATAATAATATTTGTGTTGTTGTTATTGAAGATAGTTGGTTTATTTGAAAATTATTTCAAAGATTTGAATCCTTAATTATAGAAGTTCATTCTGTAAATACAAGGGCAAAGAACTCGAAGGGCTACATGGCTATGTAAAGTGGTAATATTTTTAAGGCTCGTGGGTGAGTCTTATTGCACTTTGACCTATTATGCCATTGATTGAGGTTAAGACGTATGGCCACATCAAGATGATAAGACATCGAGTTTCAATCCTGTCGCACTATGATGATAAAATAAGATGTTTGGTTCAAGTTCTATCGATTTATAGCTAACACGTCTTTATATTGTTAGACGTTGGGTTTGAGTCCCCATGCAATATATTGATGATATAACGATGACTAAGGCAAAATATGTATTTTTTAATGAAAAATTATGAAGCCTATCCGACTTCGCTCCATTCCATGACGTGAATGTGGTAGTAGTACATGATAAGTTTGAACGATGAAAAAATAATTATTGTTGTTGTACAAATGGACTTGGGCGTGGCAAACGACAAAATTATAATAATAGTCATCATTGTGGTAATTATAAAAGGAAGGGCACTATGGATTCTCAAAATGGTCCTTCAAAGGTGAAGGTAATTTTTGTCTCAATGTGGGGTCATTGGGCACGAGGTTATCATGCGACCTAATTTGATGAAATTTTATAAATCCTCCATCAAAGCAAAAGATACAATTTCAAAGTGATGTCGAGGTGGGTCTATGAATATGATAAAGACAATGGGCTTATAATGAAAATTTATGAAGCACGTATATATGACTATAGTCCATTCCTTGAACATAATATTGTGACTTGTAATGAGCATCATAATTCTCTCTCATTTTGAAAGTGAAATATGAATAAATTATGGATAATGACGTGCTCATGTATGGTTGGATAAATACCACAACTCGCCTCTACGAGAGGTTTGAGAAAAATAAATAAAATTTATATTGACATAAATGGTCATTGGTCACGTACTTTTAGTACGTCACAAGTATTGTGGTGTGTTTTATCATGAATTACCAAAGGGTAAAATCAAGAAATAAATCTTGCTTATAAAGGTTTTGGCCATGACTATAATGACAATTACTCCCTAAAAGGAGATGTTCACCATATAGATGGTATTATGAAATATGTGTACATAATTAATTAGGAGCTCTGGAAAAGCTAATATGTTACTACCCGGAGGAATGAAATTGTCCAAAATATTAGTTTTGTAGTAAGTCTCAAAAGAAACTTTTTAAGTTTCAAAGGCATTGGCCAGAAATGAATTATATTGAGACTATAAATTATGGGAAGTTTTAATATCTTCATATTACTACAACTATAGCGGGGAAACAAAATGTATTTGAAATGTTGCCCCTTTTTCCTCTGAATTTGTACCACATAAATATAAGCATGATGGAATCACATGCTATGGAGGTTGGCATGACCGGTTGACCATCTCGATTCAAATGTGATGCGAAAATAATTGAGAATTTATGAGGTTATATTTTGAAGAAATAAAGAGATTCTTCAAGAATTCTGTTGTGCTGCTTGTTCTCATGATGACAAATTGATTAATTTACTAGCTAAGGTTGGGATTGTATCACATGATTTTGGAACGTATAAAAGGTGATGTATGTATGAGCCTCCCAGTCACCTGCCATGTGGACCGGTTTATAATTATATGGTTTTAATAGATGCATCTATGTTATAGTCAACTTGCAATTTGATTTTTGCAAGGTTGTCTGCTCAAATTATTAAATAAAGAGCACAGTTCCAAACTATGAAAAGTATATTGATATGTTGGTTTATATCCAAGTTGGTTTAGCAGAAATTGTATGCCTCCAATTATAGCTAAACAATTGGTTAAGAGAACAAAACTCCCAAAAAGAAATTTGGGATGAAATATGTTATTGAATATTGTTAGACCCCGTATTTTATACGTCGAGTTATTCGCGAAGGAATCGACGTGAGATAGAAACCTCGGATTTTTAAATTCTAAACTAGAACTAATCGGTTATAAATTTTACTTAGTATAAGAATGTTGTTGGAAATTAGGAACTACTTAATTGTGGTGTTAAGTAAAAATTAGTGGCAACAATGAGCCAATATGAACATTAACATGCCATGTCCAAAAGATGACTCAAAGTCATCTAAAACAAGGCTATTATGGAAGACATACAAATATGCATTTAAATGTTGATTCATCCACTACACTTTCATTATATTGGGGACACCTAAATTGGAAGAAAAATACAAAGTGAGGCTCGGCCAAGGTGGTCAAGATGGCCGAAATTATGGAGAGAAAAAAAAAGGTGAGGCATGCATTATTTTAAGAAGGCATAACATGTTGGAGGAATCATTGCATATTTAAATATTGACCATTCATCTTGTATGATTACAATGGACAAAGGTTAGTGCATGAATCATCCATTACACATGAAATTGTCTTGTAAACAATTGAAAGGAAGGGAGAAGGAAGGGGGACACTCGGCCACACTAGCCGAAAGTGTTGAGAAAAAAAAGATGAATTCAAGTTTTAAAATTTATTGAGTGACTTATTGTCATGAGTGGAGCATGTGTCCAACTTGTAGGCATCATAATTTAACCAAATAATGACTAAGGAATCAGCCATTACAATTCATTTCAACTTCACAACACAATGAAAGAAAACTAGAAAACCCTAGAGAGGGAGAGGGAAAGCTCACGGCCAAAGGGCTGATTTTGGAGCTCTTTGTGTGTTGATCAAAAAATAATTTCTTCAAGAATTTCAACCCTTTAGAAGGTCCCTAAAAACGTGAAGATAGTCTTTGGAGCAACAAGAACCATTATCATTTCAATTCACAAACTCTAGCCAAGTTGAGAAGTCAAGTTGTCAAGGTAAGATCTAACTTTCTTTTTCATGTATTAAGAGTGATGTAGATGAGTAAATATAAGTTGTATGCATGAAATGATGTGTGTTGATGTTGGAACATGATAGTAACCAAGGAGTTATAAATGTTGATGTTGAAGTATGGTTGTAACTTGGTGAACATGAATTGCATGCATAAAATCATGAATGTTGGTGTTGGAATGATTATGTGGCCGTAGGGACTGTTTTGGTGGAATTGATGGACTGATTTTCTTTAGTAATTATGGTTGTTGCTATCATAGATTTCATGGTAAAAAGAATGAAAAGAATTGGAAGGTTAAAGGTGAAGCTGTGTTAGTATGAAAATAAATTGAATCTATGATTTTATGTGAGTGATGTTGAAGCATAGTTAAACCATGCAGTGGACTGTTTTTGTAGAAGTTTGTGAACTGATTTTACTTGATATTTTGATTGTTATTGTCATGAATTTATGATGGAAATAAAGGTGTTTAATGGTTGGAGTTGGAACTAAGGTCGTTGGTGAGTTGTTGTAAGGATTATAGAGATGACGATGTAGCTTAGTTGCGTATGAATTGATGATGTAGTTGTCATGTGATTGCTGGTCATAACTTACTGAAATTATATGAAAAGAAGACATGAAATAATGTGTAAGAATCATATGTGGTTTTCTTAGTATGTTCGTAAACGTTTGCAAGAATTCCGAACATTGTTATGTTGTCGGTTAGGGACTGTTTTGGACGTGTTGTTGGTTAGGGACTGTTTTGGACGTGTTGTTTTCATTAAGTTGGAAAAATAATTATAGTTAAGAGTATACATTATGTTGTCATAGTGGTTGGGCTGTTATAGAATCGTTTCGACGAAATATTATGACTATAGACTAGCAAGAATAAATTGGATGTGTCATAATCGCATGTACACTATTATCTAGTGTTGTAAGGTACGGGCTGTTTTGACACGTTGTTGTTATTCTTATTGAGCTTGGAAGATTAATGATAATTAAGATTATGCTTCGTGTTGTATGTTGGATGGGCTGTTATAAAGTTGTTACATGCAAACGTTAAGGCTACAAACTATTACGAATAACTTGAGAATGTAGTAGCCGTATGTGAATCGCTATTGAATGTTGTGAATACGGACTGTTTGGAATGTTGTGTGGGCTGTCCGGATTGGTATTGAATGTATAATTATTGATGTGGGATTGGTTGTATGTAGTTGGTTTGGCTACAAGAGAAAACGTCGTCTAAACATCTAGAAAGGAGTTACTAACGTTAGAATACGTTTTGAATCTCCCCGTAGCTTAACCATAGTTGTTGGCGTCTTAATATAGGTTGAAGTATTATTGGGCAGCGTATACATATTGTGTGACAAATAAGCGCTAAAGGTATGTGAAGCTAAACCTTCTTTCTTTTTGGCATGATCGTTGTGAAATGAATATACGATATATATATGATTCTAAAGGAATTCCTATTCTTAGAGCCACTAGGATGGCTAATGATCTTGATTCTCATAACTTACATTTTATATATATATTTTGATATGTACATATGATTTCAAGTTCCATTTTGATATAATCCACAGGGACATCCGAAAGGTAAATGATATGACTATTATTTGAATTTGCGAACGATGGTTCGTGTTGACTATTCTATTGAGTCCTTGAAAACGTTTTGAATCGCATATAGTTTCTTATTACTCTGCTCGTGCATACCTCAATATATCTTTCACTAAGTCCCGGGTCGGGTATGATATCGTGCACACTTCCACTGCATTGTTCACCGAGTCCCTCACTAGAGGGCCGGGTACGGTATATATATATATATATATATATATATATATATATATAGGTGTTATGCTGTGATACGGAGTTATGCTGTGTTACGGAGTTATGCTGTATTACGGAGCTATATTATATTCTGGAGTATGTTGTGTTATGGCGCCAGAGACGGGGTGGCGACCATGTTCACCAAGTTCCATAATGGGGCCGGATATGATATATGATATTGACATGCATGAGTTATGTTTCAAAAGCAAGTATTTGGTATTCTGGTTATTGTACCCGTTATCCATACTTCTTATTCAGTTATGATCCTGTTTACTGTATTTCATGCTTTACATGCTCAGTACATATTCCGTACTGACCCCCTTTCTTCGGGGGGCTGCGTTTCATGCCCGCAGGTGCAGATACTCGCTTTGGTGATATCCGCCAGCTTATGATTTCCCTTCTGCTATCTTGGAGAGTTCCGTTGTTCCGGAGCCCAGACTTTGGTATAGATCCTTTTTTATCTAAATATATGCATATGTTTTTTAAGGGTACGACGGGGCCCTGTCCCGTCATATGTTATGTTACTGTTGATACTCTTATAGGTCTGTGGACATATGTGTGGGTTGTGTATGGGTTCTGTTCAGCTGTGCCTATATGATGTGCTGTGGTATGATGTTCGTCTATAATGGCAGCCTTGTCGGCTTGCATATGATATTGATATGGGATGGCAACCTTGTCGGCTTGCCTTTATATGTATAATTATGCGACAAATCTGAGACCATGGTTTGGTCGTTATGAATTCCATATGGTGTTTATTGTGAACTGAACACATAGCTAAAGAGTGTGAATACGAGTGCCCAGTTCGGGTACTAGTCGCTGCCTACGGGGTTGGGTCGTGACAAATATGTAGCAGCACTTGTACGCATCAAGCCAACAAGTTATGATAACTTCCCCTATCACAATTGGTTCAGGGTCAGGAACCAAGTAATTTCCATCTAGAAATTTAAATGTGTGGTATATGATTTAATTGCTCCACCACAACACACATAAATGGGTCCCAAATGAGGTTGGAAGGTAAATGTTAGATTACCTAGCATTAGGGGGAGGGATGATAAGCGACTGGAAAATAAGGTATATGTAATGAATTATCACTGGTATGATCCTCGTTCAAAATATAATTCAAGTCGATTGCCAGACACATTTGCTGACCCAAAAGTGAATATTATATTCCATATTCCAGCTGCAAATGCTCCAGTTAGAATTAAAAATTTTGAAGGACATAGTCTATGGCGATAGACCAATCGGTTCCAAAAGTAAAGACAGGAGCAAATGATTAAGATGGTCATATAATGAGGCAAGTGCTTTAAAGAGCACCACGACATAGCCTTCATAAAACCTTGGGAAAGGTTCAGGTACCTGAAATTGATAAAAAATGAAGAGATCTCGATAAGTTATGTTGCATTGGAACGGATATCAAATGACCGTCGACGGTATCTTTGAAATAATGTAGCGCTCAACATTATAATGGTGATGAGGATCTTGAATTCAAATTTGTCAAAGAATGTGGACAGATATAATGATTGGCCAAATAAAATATGCAGTTAAAGTATATTTTGTTTCACTTGGAAAAGGACCTCAAGGTATAATGTCAGTGGGGTACAAAATGGGTTCTTGTGCGAAAAGTAAAATGAGAAATAAAAACCGTCAATATAAAGTACGGCTTGTACCTTGTGGCATAAAGGTTTTTCGCAAAAGTCCTGACATTATTGTATAGAGATGTATGTACTCTTCTGTGGTGGATGCAATGGGGTTTCTTATCAGTCTGGCAATATATGAAAATTTTGAATGTGTATAATTAATTGTTGTCAATATGTCTATATAGACAATGAAAGAAAATCCGTAGGGATTAAATTGTTTTGAAGCATTTAAGGTTTACGAAAATAAAGCTTCAACAAATCTTTATATAGGTTAAAGCGATTCCATTGAGTACCCCAATGATTGTGATGTCACTAAATATAAATAAACATCATTTTGACCTCAGGATAATGATGAGTATATTGTATTGCATACTGCAAAAGAAATTATTAATATAGATTTGTTTATCCTAACAAATATTATCAAGGTTTGTTGGTTATGTAAAATACAAGGGCATTGTTTTTATTATTACATGAAGTTTGTTCTTTAAGCGAGATACCGATTTGCATGTAAGGATACTGCATTATGACGTTCTACATGGCAATCAATTAGGCAGTCAATTATTGATACTTATTCAAGTCATGCCAAGGTGATAGCTACTTACAAAGCAAGTCAGGAATGTGTCTAGCTGAGATCAATAATTCAGCACATTTTGCAATAGTATGATGTTTATTTGGAAATGAAGATTTCAATAATATTGTACGAAGCTTGCATAGCTCAATTGAAAGAAGGATATAATAAAGGAGACAGACTACAACACCTTTCGTCAAAGTTCTATTCCAGACATGATCTTCAACAAAAAAAAAGTGAAGTAGATATTCAATAAATACGCTCGGTTGATAATTTACGGACATGTTCACTAAAGCATTACCAACCTCGACATTTGAGAAGCTGATATACAAGATTTGGATGTGTTGTCTCCAAGAATTAAGTGATACTTTAATCAGGGGGAGTATAATACGCGTTGTACTCTTTTTCCCTTAGCTAAGGTTTTGTCTCACCGGGTTTTCCTGGCAAGGTTTTTAATGAGGCAGCTAGCAATGCGTATTACGAGATATGTGTACTCTTTTTCCTTCACTAAGATTTTTTTCCATTGGATTTTTCCTAGTAAGGTTTTAACGAGACACATTAGCTATTAAGACATGCACATCCAAGGGGGAGTGTTATGAAATAATAAGTGTGGATGTCCACCACTCTAAAAATAAATTCCCACCTCCTCCATGATCTCAAAGGTTTAATGTAATGTCTCCCACTTCACCCATGATCTTCCCCACATTCTCATATGTTGAATGTCATATTTATAGCTACCCTTTTATCTGCCTCTATGCACCACTATAAATAGAGGCATATGAATTCATATTATACACACTTGAAACATATAGGGATGAATAAGAAAGTTCTCCTCTCTTGTCTTTCTATTTCTATTGTTTTCATTCTTTAATATTGTTACTCTTTTAGCTTAGTTCTACAATACCGAAGAGTCAATTACAAAGCTATAGCCAGTTCAGACAAATTTATTATTCTCTATAACGAGAGACTATACTAATACATGAGTTGGTATATAGCTAGCATAATCCCCTTAGTAGCTCTAACTTTACAAATATAAACCATCTCCCTGGCTAAAGTTTCCCAGCTTCTTCTTGTCTTCTCAAAGATTCTCTGATTTCTCTCCAGCCAAATAGCATAGACATACTCAACATATACCAATCTAAAAATATATGCAGCTTTGAGACTTCCCTTTAGAGCAGCATATGATCTTCCTGAGGTGTTGGTCCAAACTATTGCAAGGATGGTGCTGTTTCTGTAGCCATTGCATGATCCTTGTTCAGACCTGTTGAGTATTAGTACAGCTGACATACCGGTGATCTCTCGATTTCATACCGACTCTGGCAAAACACACAATACAGTTCTACAATCAACCCCCATTTACTTAGCCTAATCTATGTTAATGTAACTGAACAAGATGAAATCCTATCTTTACAAATTTAAGTAGTCCCAGTAAAAGGTAAACAGATTTCATGTAAACTAAGAGGAGGAAGGTTCATCGAGTTCATGTATAATAGTTAATGTTGACCGATTTTCAGATAATATGCCAAAAACAAGAAATGCAAATGAATGTGATTTTACCTGTTCTCTTATTCCCATGAGAAGCGCTGGCAGTAGAAGTACCATAGCCCAATGCACACCCAGGAATTTCCTCAAGTCCAAATCCACAACTATTAAGGCCTTGTCCATTTAACTCTTCCGAACTCGGATGGAGGCAATAAACCTGATCATCACACTGTAGGTTGCAAGGGTTCATCACATAAGCTCCACGGAGGTTAGGATTAACAAGATTCTGATATAAATTACCACTTTCCATAGGCTTATGGTACGGAAATGATCCAATTTCACCTTCAATCCTTCCTCGGATGTCAACGAGCAAGCACTTGATCCTGGAAATCTCAGCTTCCAAGACAGCTTGACCCTGCAGCCTCTTCAATAGTTGCTGATTTATAGCCCTCAATCTGACTACCTCATTCTCTTATGAAGCAACCCGAGCCTTATTTTTCTCACGGTACCTGCGAACTGCTTCCTTATTACTCAAAGGGCGTTTCTTTCCTTTATTTGCTGCTGCAGAATCGGCAGTATCATCACTGAGGATATTATCCTCACTTGAGGGAGGAAGAACCTTGGTGTGAACATGGTAACAAGTATGGGTGTGTGAGTTATCGGGGCCAGGTGGATTGCAAGTGTGGGTATGAATACAAGCATGCATGTCCGAGAGAATTTCATTGAAAAGCCTTTTCCTAGAACTACATTCTGGAGTTTCACCAAAATTAGAACTTGAAACCATTTCCTGGTTAGAGAATTCAAGCTCCCCATTGTGCATTATTGAAATCCAAAAGAACCTGAAGGTGCACCACAAACAATTGAGAGACTCCTGTCTAGATGGTATTCATTAATCCAGTCTTTAAGAGGATAAAATGCCAGACAGGTGGAAAAAATGCAAGAACACAGCAAAAAGTTGAAAACTTTAGCAACAGAAGAAGTACGATAAATATCCTTTGCAAAGAAATTTGAAGCCTTGGTAACCAAAATTCTAACAAAACATTTTAGCAAGTTATAAGATCGGATAGCTTAAACTACCCAGCTTCTCTCCATTCTTAGCACCTCAATCCCACAGTAAGTGAAGTGCCTATATGAATCCTCTATCCATTCAACCTTGTTCAGACCATTTCAAAACAAGAAAAAAAAAAAAAAATTTTAAAAATTCCTACAGCAAATGCGCGTACAAGCCATATATGCACAAAAAAGAAGAAAACGCAGAATTTATCACAACATAACAGAAAATGAAAAAATGCAACGGCATGGCAAAAAGTTGAAACTTTAACCAAAAAAAAAAAGGGGGGTAGGATATATACCGTGACGGGGCCAAGAATTCAAATAAGGGGTTCAAAAAAAGTTTCTTGTGCAAAGGAGATTCAACAATTTATATATAAAAAGGGCAGCCCGGTGCAGTAAGCTCCCGCTATGCGCGGGGTCCGGGGATGGGCCGGACCACAAGGGTCTATTGTACGCAGCCTTACCCGATATTTCTGCAAGAGGCTATTTCCACGGCTCGAAACCGTGAAGATTCAACAATTTATATATAAACAAAAAAAAAATATCAATTTTGCCCTATTTACATACTATACATAATTTTTAACTTGAACCCTCTGCCTCCGCTTCTGGATATATATTCTTTCCATGGAAAAGTGAAGCTTTGGTAATTTAAAATCCAGCAATAAATTTTACTAAGTTCAAGATCAGATAGCTGAGATTACCCAGCCTCCCTCCACCATAAAGGAGAATCCATCATTATTCCTTAGCATGCAGATTCCCACTGCTTTTGGCTCAACCTATATATACATATACTGGTATACACAACACAAATACATACACATTCATATAATACACTTAAACCGGTGAATTTAAAGCACAAATCCCCTCCACCTCCACCCTCTAATCATTACAGAGGTAGAGCCAGGATTTGAAGCTTATGGGTTCAGGACTCTAATTTTTTTTAAAATTATTGTGTTCTAAATTACTGCCTCTGCTCCAATTTATGTGGGACGGTTTGATTTCGAGAGTCAAATTAATTTTGACAGTTTAATTTTGACTGTGAATTCAGACATGAAATCTTTAAGTCTTTTGAAATAAACTTACATATTTGGAAACTACTAAAAAGTACTATAAATCACTATAATTGACAATTTTAAATATTTAAAAGATATATGAAAAAGTTACGTTCAAAGAAAAACTTGTTTCAATCTCGAAATCCGAAAGTGCCACGTAGATTGGAATGGAGGGAATAATAATTTATACATATTCAAAGAGTTTCTTAAAAGAAATAAAGGGTTTAGACCAGAGTTACCAGTTCAACCGAACTCGTAAGCTATAATCTAGCTCCGTCCCAGCTCATTAACACAATTGCCCCTCAATTCCACACTAATTGGGGTACCTATATCAAATCAACTCTATTCAGACCATTTCAAAACACGATATTTTTTAGCCCCAAAGCAGATGCGAGTATATGCCATGTAAGCAACAAAAAGAAAGTAAAATCCAGAATTTGCCACATCAAGAAAAGGAAAAAGTTCATCAAATGGCATTACTCAAGAGCTAAATTCTTCATCATAATATCTAAACAGGGTAAACACACTTACTTACAATGGAGCAATTGTAATTGGGAGTGGCGTTTCACTTTATGAAACAGAGTCCAAGAAGATTAAGAGAAGCCTCAACTTGTAGTAATAATTATGAAAAAAGGGGGTCTCTAGAAAGTACTAAAAAGGGGTGCTAAGATGTGCATGTCACTTTCAGTGGCGAAAAAAGAATGGAGAAGCAAAGGGGCCATTAGGTAGTACAATGTCTATGGAAGTACGAAAATCAGTGCAATTTATACGATCACTGTGGTTTAATGATTGTAATAACTAACTAATAAGATTGCATAGTACTACTTCGTTAGGTTATCAGTTCTCCTCGTCCCAATTTAATTGGCGGTATTTGACGATTTTTTAAAAAAATTAAGTACTATATAACAAATCATCAATATTTATGAGATTATAATTGTTTTTATTAAATTTTAAATTAAATTGGTTTTTAATAAGAGAGTATAACATAACGTTCTTTTAGGAGTCACAAAAAAATTGTAGAGTATTCTTTCTTCTTATAAAAGAATAAGCTTTTATTTTGGAGCCCCCCGATAAATTATGTCATAAAACCAAAAATGGGGATGTTAAATTTTAAAAGAAAAAACATTATTTCATCATTTTATTTTATTTTAAAAGTTCATAAATAAATAAGTTATTCGCTATCTCCTCATTTGCTAAACATTGTTCGTTGTGATGTCAGTTGTGTAGCTTCGTTGTTGATTGAGAATCCTAACAGAGTTACTGGAACTGTGGAGCATTGATAGTTCGTTGTACCAAAAAGAAAGTTTTGTATCTTCAGGATGAAGTAAGAACGGAAAGCGGGAGAAAGCGATGTGTTAAAATAAAGGTGATAATTTGTCAAATATAAATTTTAATATGATTTTTTTTTTTTTTGAAAAAAATTAATTTCCTGTAATTGTTTAGTTTTGGAGAATAAGTGCTTCAAATTTCTACTTTCTATCAGTAGCAGATAAAACGTTTCTCTTTATGAGAATTAAATTTGACTAATTTTTGAAGCTAAACTAAGTTAGATTAATTCAATATCTTAAAATTAAAACTTAGATTCTCAAAACTATACAAAAAGTAGTACTCCATAAATTACGACTTTCTCATATCAATATCGAAAAAAAGATACATCATAAAATCAGAGGCGAAGCTAGAATTCGAGATTTGTGGGTTCGGAATTTTAAGGCAGGACAATGACCTCAAGCTAATATATAATAACCGGTTAACCGCCAAACTAACGAACGATTACCATACTCAATATATATTTAAAAAAGCAACAAACCACTTAAACACCGATAACGTTTTACTTTTTCTAATTGTCAATTTTATGTTTTGTTTTTTAAAAATAATTTTTTTAAGAAAAAGGCTGCATATATTCTGAGAAAAACGTACAGGGATGAAGAAACTGTTAAAGTTTTCACAAAAGCTTTATGTTTTCTTAGCAAAAAAATAAAAGGAAACTGCTTAAAATGGGTTTTCCGAACCCACAGACTCCTGACACGAGGACCTTCCTAGACACGTTTTTAACGTTGAGCCTACTATTTGTTTTCGTACATGGGTTCACACCTAATATTTATATATTCGTACTAAAATTTCTAATGCAAATATCGGGTCTACGCAAAAGCTACTGGGTTCGACCGAACCCCCATGTTACACTGTAGCTCCGCCCCTACGTAAAATATTGGTCAAAGTTCATATAATTTGACTCTCGAAAAGTTAAACGTGACAAGTATTTAGAGATGTAGGGAGTACATTTTTCTTTTGAATCTGTCAAAAAAAATGTCATATTTTTATATTTAAAATAATAAGCTTGAAACGTTTTATTTTATAGTTAATAAATTGTTGATTTATAACCATACAAATACTTATGACTTGTTTTACAATAAATTTCAAAAAAAAAACCTTCTGCTTAAATTTCATGGTCAGAGGGGATATTAAAAAAAACATTTATGACATGGACCCGCAGCCGCTACCCTTCGTGTGCTGACGGGGTAATTTTTTTTTTTTTTTAAAGTACTAATTTCCCAAAGCTTGGTCAAACATGCCATTAAAACCATTTGTTAGCAGTTACAGCTCTGGTATTTATGTAATAACCAAATAGGCTAGCAAAAGTTTTGGGTTTTTACTATTTTTCCTGGTCTACTTTTATAGACTTTACTCATCAGTAAAAAGAAATGTGAAAAAGTAAAGCGACATATATAGCTTTACTGTTGTATCATTTGTGAAACACTGACAGTTACTATGATTAGTCTATATGTAACACTTATAACTGGCTAACCGCAGAATAAGGTTGAAGCTTTCATGTAAAGGAAGATATATTTCCTTCTTTTTGATTGTCCCACTATTTATCAGTCCTTGTACACATTGAAACTGTCTAATTGTCCAAAAACACAGATGAGATTTCTTTCCACCACAAAAGTTAACTCCCACCTAGAGGCATTAAGTTTTGGAACACTTGCATAAGCCTTTCTCCCAATCAAGAAACCAGAAATTATTCAATATCTACAAGCAGCATACATTACAAGTTACAACTTCTTAACAATTCAGCATGATGACAATAGCACATACAAACTCTTGCAAAAATCTAAATTAGTGTGTTAAATGACCTACAACAAATATATAGGAGATGCCAGGACAGTACATCTTATGAATGTTACACAGATCATATACATTTAACTAAGAAAGAGATGAAGAGCGCACTATCGTACCCAGACTAAATCATGATCACGAGCCAGGTTGACACTTTCCCAGTGTACTTAGTCAAGACTGCGAAGCAGTAAACAAATTTGCTGCACTACTTGAACTTTGCACAGCCTTTCTTTTAGCAAAATCACAAGATAGAGCAGGCTTTCTGACCCTTCATCTTCTTTTTCTTCTTCTGCTTAGGTGGTTGTAAAACCACCTTAATAGCCGCATCAAAAACAGCTTTCACATTCTGCAGTTTTTATTTTCTTGCAAAATAAGTATGTAACGAGGTGTCTTATAACTTGATCATATAATCTTTATTTGAATAGGAAAATTACCTGCTGTGTTTTTGCACTACATTCAATGTAAGCCGCAGCACCAATAGACTTTCTCAGCTCTTCACCCTTTAAAGTAAGCATGAAATGAGATACTGATAGAAGACTAGCCCCCTCAAACATTAACCATTTGGTCTAAGATAAAGAATGCACTACTGCTGAAATATATTAAAAAGTTGGTCTACCTGAGCCGTGGTAATAGGTACTGCACCAGGATGGTCTAAAAAGAATTGCTTGTCCTCTCGAAGATCTAGTGGAAGCACAATTAACGCTATTAAACAGCACGAGAAATTACAAGAAAAGACAGAAAAAGAATGGAACTAGCCCACAATGGAAAAAAAAAAAAGTGGAGTTAAATAGAAACAATGAACTGGAGACATTCAATTGAACCAATAATGACGAAATAAGTTATCAACGTGTATGCTAGAAACAGGTTAAGACAGAAAGTGCACCAGACAGAATATTATTTAACACAAAGTAGACAAAAAAATCCATTAAGCTCATTCTATGCTTTTATTTCAAAGTCCATATCGAATATATTGCAGAATTTTGACTGAAAATAGTTTATGTTCTTCTTTCGTCAGCCTAGCTATTCTTGAGTTCCTATGATGAGATAAGTAAAAACCATGCTGCTTAAGCTCATTAAGAACTGGATTTCAAAGTCGAGAGAACATGTGTTTCAGAATAGTTTATGAACTACTTAGTGCAATGGTACACATACTTTAATTCCAATTCAGAGACCAGTTATGTTATTAGCTAGGAAATTTATGAACTTTTTTGTAAGTGACTTCTCAAAAGGAAAGGGTTAGGTAAGCAACTTAAAACCACAAAGCATCGGGTGTCCTACAGAAATGGAGCTTACCAAACACCGCATCTCCTTCAAATTTCAGTTGTGACAGGTAAGTCTCCTCAATCTCTCAAGCAGTTAGATTTCACATCCATAAAGTTATTGTACACTAATGTTTCTTCCACGTCATATAAATTCATCGCTGACACCATAAGTGGTTTTAGAAATAATTCTGGTTTAACAAGGTTTACACCATAAGTAGTTCTTAGGTGTAATTCTGGTTTAACAGAAAGCACGAGAAATCCAACCATTATTGGTGCTTCATGCAAGAGTCATCTGGAATCAGCAGTCACAGAGGTTACATGATATTCTTTAATAATCTGACAGTAGATAGCAGCTTCTATGGATTGACAGTCTATTTTCTTAGTGAAGCAACTGTCTTTCAATTACAGAGATAATCTCATTCAAGTTAACAAACTGGTAAAGCTCCAAAATGTCTACAGAATGACATACTACAAGTTATTGGATCTCTATTCACCACTGAAGTACTTTGCCTACTTGAAGTAACAATAGGCTCAACTTTCAAAAGGAGGAGAAAACAAGGTGCAGACGAATACATGTGATGGTTGGGCATATAGATAAAGTCTCTTTAATTATTGTCTGACATTTCACAGCTCATCCAGACATACAAGGCAAGATATCCAATATAAAGGATGCAATCACAGTTCAAGAAAATTATCTCCAATGAAAATAAGTAGAACCTTAAAATAACGGCAGACAAATGAAAAGACCTTTCCGACCACACATAGATATTTCATAAGACATAGCTAATTAAGTTAACAATAAAACCAGAGTAAGGAGGACATACTAACCTAGCTTCGTTCCAACAAGAATGATTGGAACTCCTGGGGCATAATGCCTCAATTCAGGAATCCACTGAAATAAAATAGCAAAAGGAAAATGTATTAGTTCCTGGAAATTGTGGAATATCATCAACCATACATCTCATTCATCTTTTTTCTCTTATAAGCCTCCTTTACCCAATCCTTGGTGATGAAAAAATGATCCTAAATAATCAAGTTTCTCGGTACTTTTACGAACAAGTTGAATCAAATAACTAAAGTAAAAGTTAAGCAAGCCAAAGTCTTCTATGGACTGCTTTCAAGATAATGGGAGATAGCCAGCATATATTTCCTCAGTCTCATAGTCATTTATGTGAGCAGCAAAATAAAACTGGAAGTTAGAGATCTAGTTATGTGAGCAAGTACCTTTTTAGAGACATTTTCATGGCTGGCCTTGCTTATGAGGGAAAATGCTAGTATAAAAACATCTGCCCCAGGATAGCTCAAGGGTCTTAGTCTACTGTAATCTTCCTGGCCTATCCAATCAAACAGTAGGGGTAGTAAGCATGTATGCCACAATAAGGTAAAAGAAAAATGGAAACTAGCGTTGAGAAAAGAAAAGAAACTTTACCTGCAGTATCCCATAAACCCAGATTAATAGTGCTTCCATCCACAACCACATTTGCACTAAAATTGTCAAACACAGTTGGGACATAATCCTGTTCGCAACATAGCAAACAAATTTAGAGTATGATGATTCAGAAAGTTTGAATACTCTTATAAATGAACTTCTTAAAAGAAAGAACATAATTTAAAGCTCACTATTTTCCACCCTTCTATGACTTTAAATAGAGAACACTCATGCTTCTATCTTAGAAACTAAACTTGTAAGTTCCGAGGCAAAGCAAAGGCAGGATTTTCAACAAAGCCTCGTCTTTTAATCAGATAAACATATTTCAGTTAATAAACACCATATGCCAAAAACAATAATCACATGTAACATTTCACCTCCCCCCCCCCCCCCCCAACCCCACCTATGTTCCTAGTCTCTTGGATGAAGAACAAACTATCGTTATGACTCTTCTAAGATATTACTGGAAGCATAGGAAATTAAATCAAGAGGTTTCATATCAAACTTCCATTCAATTATAATTAGGCAGACCACTTCCCTACTGACTATAAAACACATCGATGGGAAAAAATGAAGAAAAACGTCATAATCATATACTGGTTCAAACTTCAAACACAATGACAAAAGAGAACCAAAAAATATAGCAGAGCGAATATGTTGTTTTAGTCATCACCGGGACTAAGGAAGACGGAAAACAAGTCACGCTGCAATGATTTTCACATTCTCCTCTCATTCTCTAGAAACTCAGTGAATGCCGAGCGATATGGTCTATAAGCAAAGAAACAGGGGAACTTTAATCTACAGAGCTACAGCTGAAATTAGTTTTCCTTTTTTTTCCACATTACCAATATTGAGAATTTCATATTTGGTTATAGGAACGGAAACAAGTCCCTTTCAGAATAGCAACAATAATATGATGTGCAAGTCGGACTTTTCTCAAGAAAAATTTCTACTCCATCTTTTATAAGGCTCAAGACATCAATCTTTCCAAAAAATACTTCCTCCGGTTCAAAATAAGTACCCACTTAGCCTTTAGCACACCCCAAAATACTAACTCTTAGAAAAAAAATAAGTATTTTAACTACACTAGCCTTAACGCTGAGCTAGAGGTTTGGAGACAGACCCTAGAGTCCAAAGGGTTCAAGTTGAGCAGGACGAAGACTGATTACTTGGAGTGCAAGTTCAGTGATACAGCACATGAGGTGGGTGTGGAAGTGAGGCTTGAGACACAGGCCATCAAAAAGAGGGAGTTTTAAGTATCTCGGGTCCATTATCCAGGGAAATGGGGAGATTGATGACGATGTCACACACCGTATTGGGGCAGGGTGGATGAAATGGAGGCTCGCTTCCGGAGTCTTGTGTGATAAGAAGGCCACAAAAGCTTAAACGTAAATTCTACAAAGTGGTGGTTAGACCAATTATGTTGTATGGGATGGAATGTTGGCCGGTCAAAAAATTTCACGTCCGGAAGATAAAGGTTGCGGAAATGAGGATGTTGCGATGGATGTGCGGGCATACTAGGAAGGATAGAATTAGAAATGAAGTTATCGAGGATAAGGTGGGACTGGCTTCAGTGGAGGACAAGATGCGGGAAGCGAGGTTGAGATAGTTCAGACATGTGCAGAGGACGCACAGAGGCTCCAGTGCGCAGGTGTGAGAGGTTCGCTATGGATGGTTTCAGGAGAGGTAGAGCTAGACCGAAGAAATATTGGGGAGAAGTGATTAGACAAGACATGGCGCAGTTGCAGCTCACCGAGGACATGACCTTAGATAGAAGGCCGTGAAGGACACGGATTAAGATAGAAGATTAGTAGTAGTAGAGTGTTGTCTTGCGGATTCTTCCATACTAGTAGTGTAGCACTTCCCTGGTAGCTTTTTGCCTTTCTATTTCTGTCACTATCTGTTGTCTCTTGTACTTCGATTATCGTTTTAGTTTGCTGTCGTAACTGTTCCTTTTTGACATTATGCTATGTTATGTTTTTTGTTGTATTTTGCGATGATTTCTTTATTTTTGTTAATTCTTATCTAACCTTTTTTGAAATGTCTTTCTTGAGTCGAGGGTCTATCGGAAACAGCCTCCCAAGGGAGGGGTAAGGTCTACATACGCTCTACCTCCCCAAACCTCACTTTGTGGGAATATACTGGGTATGTTGTTGTAACTAAACTACCCTTAATTAAATTTTGCATGTTATTATTGTTGGGAATAAAATAGACCCGCAAAAATAATATTCACGGTATTAGTGATAAACGCGGAACACTAACTTATGGTTAAATCAGCAAGAATAAAATGCAGCAATAATGACACCAAGATTTTACGTGGAAACCCTTCTGAATAAGGGAAAAACCACGGCCAAGAGGAGCAGCTGATATCACTATAGTAAGGAATTTTACACTGTGTAGTAACGAGTACAAATACTCCTAAGACCACTACACCCTCAAAAGAAATAACACTCTTTTGATTTTCCCACCTCACTACAATATCACTCACACTCTATTTTTCTTCACAGACTATTTTCTTACAGTCTATGGAATACCTCACTTTGCTCTCACTCAGATGTATTGTCTGAGATTTTGGTGTGTAGCAAATGATTTTGGTGTGTAACAAATGAACCATAAGCTGCCTATTTATAGGAATGAATTACGCTTATGAGGTAAGCGCTTACATCATAGGCTATGATGAGGTAAGCGCTTACATCACGCCTATGATGAGGTAAGCGCTTACATCACGCCTATGATGAGGTAAGCGCTTACATCACGAAAATGTGAACAAAAGAATTAGCTTGTTGGCCAATTCCACAATTGCTACCAATGTGATTTTGTCAAAGGAAGAAAAATCTTCCTTCCTTAAAAATATGGGATAGGGGACTGGACCCCACAAATCTCCCCCTCCAGTCTCATTCACCTGAAGGAGGGTACACTGGCTTGTAATTTGATCCTTGTGCTCATCTTCCATGGCCTCCTCATAACATTCAGGTTCTCCCCCATCAGTGAGTAATACATACTCATTAGGTAAATAACGGGAAGAAGGAACATGCTGTCTAGTAGACCTTCTAAGTGGAATATCTGACTCATCCACGACTTCATGAGTAGGAGCATCTACCTCATTAATAGCAGCATCGTTATCATCATCAACATGCTGATCTGGAACATGATTCTGGGCATCACCATCGTCATCGAACCCACCAACTTCATCAGCATTTGTATGAGGAACTTGATCAAGATTAACGAAACCTTCAGAACTTGAAGATTTTATCTTCTCTGCTTTGTTAATATCTTCAATGGTTTGATCCTCCACGAAGATAACATCATGGCTTCTCACGACCTTCTTCTCAATTGGATCATATAGCCTGTAACCAAACTCATCAAGGCCATAACCAATGAAGATGCACTGCCTTATCTTGGCAGTTAATTTTGACCTCTCATCTTTAGGCACATGTACAAAAGCTTTGCAACCAAACACTTTCAAGTGGTCATAGGAAACATCCTTGCCATACCAAACTCTGTTTGGAACATCACTTTGCAAAGCAACCGCAGGGGATAGATTAATAACATGTGCGGCGGTCAATAAAGCCTCACCCCAAAAGGAATTTGGCAACTTTGCTTCAGAAAGCAAACATCTGACTCTTTCCATCAAGGTCCTGTTCATCCTCTCTGCTAAACCATTAAGCTGAGGAGTCTTAGGAGGAGTCTTCTGGTGTCTGATACCCTGTTGCTTGCAGTATTCGTCAAACGGTCCACAATATTCACCATCGTTATCAGTACGAATACACTTCAGCTTCTTTCCAGTTTCTCTTTCAACTGAGGCCTGAAACTGCTTAAAGACACCCAACACTTGGTCTTTAGTCTTTAAGACGTAGACCCAAAGTTTCCTTGAGCAATCATCAATAAAGGTAGCAAAATAAATAGCACCACCCAAGGTCCTTGTCTTCATTGGACCACATAAATCTGAATGCACCAACTCAAGCAACTCTGTCTTTCTTGAAGGAGGATGAGACTTGAAAGAAACTCTATTTTGTTTTCCAGCCAAGCAGTGCTCACACTTTTCTAATTTAGCACTTTCGAAATTTGACAATAATTTCTTTTTGGCCAGAACATTTAGTCCTTTCTCGCTAATGTGGCTAAGCCTCTTATGCCATAACGTTGAAGAGCTATTGCTCTCAACTGCATTCACCATATCAACACAGGTAGAGGTCGTAGTCCAGTATAGACCACGACGCTTTTCGCCACGAGCCACAATCATGGAACCTTTAGTAAGCTTCCACTTTCCAGCACCATTGGTACTGACATATCCCTCATCATCCAAAACACCAACAGAGATCAAGTGCAAACGAACATCAGGTGCATGCTTTACATTGTTTAAAACTAGTTTAGTTCCAATACTAGTTTTCAAACAAATCGTTCCAACACCAGCCACCCTAGATACAGTCTCATTACCCATACTCAAAGTTCCAAAGTCACCCGGAGTATAGGATGAGAAAAGTTCCTTCCTTGATGTCACATGAGATGCGGCACCACTGTCCACAACCCAGCTTGACTCATCACAAGCAATATTTATCGGATCCGCATCAAGGACAGTAACAAGATCTTCTGTAGTGACAGCGGCAACACGATTGCCATCTTCTTTCTTTTCCTTCTTTTCTCTATTCTCTTTTTTCAAAATCCGGCAGAACTTCTTTGTGTGCCCTTTCTTCCCGCAATGATAGCACTCAATATCTTTAAGTCTGCTTCTAGATTTGCTTCTATGATGTTCTCTATTTTGAGAACCACGATTCTTGCCTCTCCCCCTAGTGTCAGTCACCAAGACATCTGATGAGGAGGAACCTTGAGATTTTCTTCTCATCTCTTCATTTAAAAGACTGCTCTTGGCAAGATCCATAGAGATCACACCATCCGGAGCAGAATTTGATAATGAAGTTCTAATAATTTCCCAAGAATCTGGTAGGGAACCAAGTAGAAACAAGCCTTGAATTTCTTCATCAAAATTAATGCCCATAGCAGATAACTGGTTCATGATCCCCTGAAAAATATTCAGATGATCTGTCATTGCGGAACCATCGTGGTATTTTAAACCCAGCATTTGCTTTATCAGAAACATCTTGTTGTTACCAGTTTTTCGAGCATACAAACTTTCAAGATGCTCCCATAGGGTCCGAGCATGTGTCTCTCCAGAAATATGATTCAACACATTATCGTCAACCCACTGTCTAATAAAGCCGCAAACCTGCCGATGCAACAAATTCCACTCTTCATCTGATTTATTATCAGGCTTTTTATTTCCAAAGACAGGTTGATGAAAATTCTTGACATAGAGCAAATCTTCCATTTTGCCCTTCCAAATGGCATAATTTACGCCACTCAAAGTAACCATTCTACTAGTGTTGGCTTCCATCGTTTATCACAAATACAAATACTATTTTATTCGAAGACCAAAGTAATTCTTTTCTGATGTGGAAGTTCAGACTGTGCTGCAACCACAGAGCATACTCAGACAGAACCTTGGCTCTGATACCACTTGTTGGGAATAAAATAGACCCGCAAAAATAATATTCACGGTATTAGTGATAAACGCGGAACACTAACTTATGGTTAAATCAGCAAGAATAAAATGCAGCAATAATGACACCAAGATTTTACGTGGAAACCCTTCTGAATAAGGGAAAAACCACGGCCAAGAGGAGCAGCTGATATCACTATAGTAAGGAATTTTACACTGTGTAGTAACGAGTACAAATACTCCTAAGACCACTACACCCTCAAAAGAAATAACACTCTTTTGATTTTCCCACCTCACTACAATATCACTCACTCTATTTTTCTTCACAGACTATTTTCTTACAGTCTATGGAATACCTCACTTTGCTCTCACTCAGATGTATTGTCTGAGATTTTGGTGTGTAGCAAATGATTTTGGTGTGTAACAAATGAACCATAAGCTGCCTATTTATAGGAATGAATTACGCCTATGAGGTAAGCGCTTACATCATAGGCTATGATGAGGTAAGCGTTTACATCACGCCTATGATGAGGTAAGCGCTTACATCATAGGCTATGATGAGGTAAGCGTTTACATCACGCCTATGATGAGGTAAGCGCTTACATCACGAAAATGTGAACAAAAGAATTAGCTTGTTGGCCAATTCCACAATTGCTACCAATGTGATTTTGTCAAAGGAAGAAAAATCTTCCTTCCTTAAAAATATGGGATAGGGGACTGGACCCCACAATTATTAACTTGACACATTATGATCTGGTCAGTTAGCACTTATTACGGATAAATCCGAAAAAATAAAATTAATTTCTTCTTAATTATGTAAGTAGACACTTATTTTGGACCAAAATAAAAAATGGTAAGTGGACACTTATGAAGAGGAGGGAGTAGTACTTTTCCAAAATTAATGTCTTTTCAGACATATTATATACTTGGTGAGAGCCCCAGTTTGATCTAACCTCGAATTAATTCATCTATGTTAAAAAAAAAAAATCATGTAACATCTTTCACCCAATAAAAGAGTAGTAATAAAACACAGAAACAGGGAGGAAGGACTTACAGTGGGAAAAGTATTGCTGGTATATGAAATGAGTAGACAAGTTTTACCCACTGCTCCATCCCCCACTGTGACACATTTTATGAACCTGGACCCAATCATTCTTGATTTCTTAAACCTCAAATATTTCAAGTTTTCCGGCAAACCCCTTCAAATTCTCCTTCTTTTCTTCTTGAAATTTCTTGGTTTTCTTTGTCTCTTTGTGCAACTACTACTCTTCTATTCTGATGTCGTTAAGAGTTTGGTTATTTGTTAAGTAGGAATAGTATTTTAATATAAAGAGAAAACAAAATGGAAAGAAAAGAAGAAAGTTAAGAGTGGGGGTGCTAAATGCTAATGCAAGGAAGTAGATATTAAGGATAGAATGCAGATACAGACACCACCTAACTCAACACCCACATTAATTGATAACTACATGAGGGTGGGGGAAGTTTTGGATACAATGTTCTCCCTCCTTTTTTGGTGTTTTACGTTGTTTATTTTATTTCAAAATAAATGATACTTTAGGATTTTAAAAAGAAATTGATCTTGTTCTTTTAACATTACCTTTATTTACATAATCAAGAATTATTAAATAGTTTTTCTTTTCTAGGTATTTAATTAGGGGTAAGTTAGTAAAAACACTCCTAATTTTCTAGAAATAAACACCCCTCTTAAGAGGTGTGCATTAACTTAAAAACCACTTATTATGAAACGGGGGACATAGTGTTGCTCCCAAACGCACACGCAAGTATACGTGGTGGTACAAGTAATATAGATTTTTTAGTCCAGATATCGATCTCACAGAGACTTAGATTCTACTGTTAAGCTAATTCAAATTCGAGTGAAACTATTCAAGAAAGTGAAAATCAAGATGTTTGTTATACTAAACTAAAACTGAAAAGTAAACAATTTGTGAGGGGCGTTTTTGTGACTGGGAATATTTCGACAAAGATTGTAAGATTTATCATATGAGAGAAAGTTCTAGGGTCATGGCTTTCGACAATCCGGTTGATCTTCAAACAATTCCACCTATCTTATTTTCTGGGTTACTAGTTGACGGGTTAATTATAACTTTATGAGTATCTTTCGAGTTGCTCACAAGCCTGTAGATGCTACTATAACGCCTATATCCCTATGGTCGTCAGAGGTAACAAGAACGCATTTACTTCTCCGTATTCAACTAAGCAAGGCTAAAGGGTATATTCCTATCGTCATTAGCGAAACGATTAATCGAACAAGCTCTATTTATTCCTACTACGCATGCAAATTCCCTATCCCTAGTTCAATTCACACGCCACGGATAGTGTCTAACTATTGGCCAGATAATCAAACAATTAAGATCAAGAATAAATAAGCAACCCAAAATATGGAAAATCAATAGAGAATAATTGTCATCCAACCAACTTTCAAGTCTTTCGCCACAACCCTAGAATTAAGAAGTTTAGTTACTCATGATCCGATCATAGACAAAAGAATTCATGAATAATCTAGGGTTGAAAAAGATGAAAAATAAAATAAACCTAGAGAGAAGGTAATATGACGGCTTACAAGTCTTGGAACAATCCCAGCACGTCATTAACAATGAGCAAAATAGCTATTTATAGTTTAGGGTTGTTAACCAAATAAAAGGGTCCTAATCCTACTTAAAATCGGACAAAATTCGACATTCCCGCGTTGGCCACGCGTCGCGGGCCCAACGCGGGGTCTTCAGTGAATTCGGCTTCTATTTGTGCTGAGTCCGCGACGCAGGCTTAACACCTGACTGAGAAAGTTCCTGCAACTGATTTTTCTGTTAAGTTCACGCGACGCGGGCTCAACGCGTGGTTGCCATTGCGTGTTGCATCCGCGACGCGGGTGTGGCACAATTGTTCCTGATTCTTCCAGAAATTCACCTAAGTGTCCAAAGCTTCTCTCGTTCGCTCGTGTACACAAGGTCACCTCCAGAATCAACCAAAACTGCTCGGTTTCCCGTCGTTTGTCTTCATCGTACCTAGATACATGAAATATAGCGACATAAGCTCAAATACGACGATTTCATCATATGTTAGGCATTAAAAGTCTTAGGAATGTGATGTAAAATGACACGAAACATGATATTTGTGCCAAATATCACATAGTATTAATCTGCTAGTATAAATGTGTGAGAAAATATCAACCAAAAAGGATTTAATCTTTAGAGATCTGAGCAAACAAAAAGCTGTCCCATTCACAAACTATCAGAATAGTGAATTTGTTTTTAATTGGATTTATTATTTTTCAAAAGTCTTCCGTTTAATTCTTTTCAATGTGTTCGTTCGAAATTCCTTTTGATTTGGATTCATGTTGTGTAAGGAAGGATCACTATAGGGGAAAGTGCTCCATGCAAGAATTTTTTTCATTCCAGTGCCCAAATTTGAAACATCTAATTAAAAATGAGAATTTTATTTGTTCCATCATAATAGCCTCGATGGTTTGGATTTAATTCTTATCTTTGTGTGTTGTGACCAACTTATGTATTTTTACTAGTGTATGCTTGCTTGCTTGCTATGAATATATGAATATAATGTAAATGTGCACCAATCAATAGTTTAAATATTGTAAACATAATTCAGTTACTTATAAAGAAAAATGATCGTCTAATGAGTGAGAAAAAAAAATCTAAATTAGAACTGTCACACCTAATAAAGAAGATGTACTATGTATAATCATTGATTCTTGCTGTAAGACGTCGTGTTTAAGCCGCCACTTCCATCATACTATCAAAGTTAGATGTATTCTTCATTACAACGCAAATACGCAATTTCAGCAAGTAATAAAATTGAAGTTTGATAATTATTTTTCACAAGTAACACTATTACTATAAATTGGTTTTAAAATGTTATACATTACAAGATCAATGGTCATAGATCAATTCTCAGTTTGTCGTTTACCATCTAAAGGATTGACAACAGACACCAAATGAAGGGAGAGAGGCGAAAAAAAAAAGGCTAAAAATAGGGCGGAGCTAGGAGCTAGGGTGCCGCGACATTGAAAAAATACACTATATATACAAGGTTAAAATTACTTTTATGTGTATGTATATTAGATGTTGAATTTCATTTACTTCTTCTTGTGTTTAATTAACTATATTTGAAATTACAAAATTCTGACTCCGTTACTGATCAAATATACCTTTACAATTGAAAATAGAGGAATTTTCACTTTGCTTTTCGGCACGAAAAATACTCTTTCTGTTAGTAAAGGGAAGCAGATATGACTCTGAACTATTGAAAATTGAGCAATTATGTCATTTTGCTTTTTGGCACAAAAATGCTCACCCTATTAGCCAAGTGCAGCAGATATGCCTTCTCCACTAAATAACTCCGTATAAGATGTAAATTATCACAAAATAACATTTCTTTTGTTGAGTTGAAAAAGTAATTATCAAACTTCAGCTTTATTACTGGCTTATTGCGTTGCTACTCAACAAAAAAAAAAAAAAATCACGCTAATTTACATCAGATGTGAAGTTAGTGTTGAGGCCATATATACTTTACCTGGCGAACAACATGGAAGTGTTGAGGGCATATATGCTTTACCTGGCGAACAACATGGGTATTTTATTCCAAAAGCAAACGAAAGACATGATCACTCTATTCGCATAATTTAAGGTTATATCTGCTCCGCTTAAAAACAGTGAAGGCATTTTTATGAAGGAAAAAAAAAAACGAAGGGCATAATTACTTTATTTTCAATAATTCAGGAGTTTTTTTTTAATCATTTCCCTAGTAGTTGTGAAGAAAAATTTCTGAAAGACTTTCATAATCAAAACTTGATATGTAGAATGAAAAAGGCATTTCAAGTCTCAAGTCAACGCATGCTTAGCTTATACGTCCATCTCAAGATTTCCGTTAGGGGAAAAAGGGCCCAGCAATATAATGACCATTGACATTGGTTTTCCTACTTACTCCCTCCGTTTCAATTTATGTGAACTCATTTGACTGAGCATAACATTTAAAAAAGAGTGAAGACTTTTGAAACTTGTGGTTCAAAATAAGTCTTGAATATTTTTGTGGCTGTAAATCATTCATTTCATAAAGTGAATTTGTTTCCAAATTAGGAAAGCGGTCATTCATTTTGGCACGGACTAAAAAGGAAATAGGTTCACATAAATTGAAACAAAGGGAGTATTAAATAGGGAAAAGGATAAAAAATATCCCTCTACTTAGTTTTAATGGTTAAAAATATCCTCCGTTAGAATTTTGGATCATTTATGCCCCTGCCGTTATGAAAGTTAACAAATATACCCTTCGTTTAACGGAAATTCCCAAATTGATTGAAATAACCGATTTTGCAAAAAATAACCCATTCCCATAATTTACCCGACCCGACCGCCTCCTAAAATAATCCAAGTCTTTCTTCTCTCTCATATTTTCTCCTCCGTCAACTTGGCTCTCAAGCCCACTGCCCCGACGAACTCCATCTCCGACCAACCACTTCTCCCATTCCCTTTCCCACCACCGACGGCTTCCACCACATATCCACTACCAGAGGCGAATCCAGAATTTCAAGAGGATGGGTTCACCAATAGCTATGGGGTTTTTTGATTTCTTTTGCCTTTGGTTCACAGCTTAGCGCCTATGGGGGTTTTTTGATTTGTTTTGCCTTTTGGGACTTGGTTAATTAGAAATAAAGGGGAAAAAAAATCATTAGATGTAATATAAAAAAAGAAACACGTTTTTTACTTTTGGGTAATTAGAATTGTAGAAAAAAAAGGATTTAGAATAATATAAATAGGAAAGTTAAAAGGCTACTTTAGAGAAAAAAAAGCATAAAACATGCAGGAGCTCGGGTTCGATCCCAAGACCCTAAAATAATAAACACAATCCATAACCAGTGTTCTACTCGCCCTAATTTGACCACGTGTTCCTTTAGTTAATATTATATATATTTTTAGAATTATACACAAAATATATTGAGTTTAGTCGAGTGACCATGTGTTCACGTGACCTAAATTTAATACCTAAATTCGCCTCTATCCACTACCCGTTATCACTACTGCAAAGCAAAACAAAAACACCAGGTATGCCTTAAGATTTCTCGATCATCTTTGCACCCTCATTAGCATATCACAAATATCTAGTCACAGTAAAGTCTGGGACCAATATTGATTTCATAAAATATGTTGAAATCATCTTCATTGGTACAGTACGTAAAAACATGTCTCCAACCCTATGCCTCAATTTAAATTATACCTCTCACTGGAAAGGTTCTCCAGAATGCATCCCTGAGTTTGTCAATCTGAGAACGAGTTCTTGAGAATTCTGTTTAGGTGTGCGAATAAAGTACCACATTAATAGCTGAAAAGAAAAAAGAGATACTTATAAGGTGTTGGATACTTTTAATAATGTGAGGCTGTAACACTCATAAATATGAGTTAGGTGTGAATGTGTAAAAACTAGTATTGAGATGATATTTTAGCTATATGAGTCCATTCGAGATGAATTCGGGTGATAAAACGTTCGTTTTGAAGTGAAACCAAAAAGTGGAGTTCTTAAGAGGTTCTAAATTCGTTAAATCTGAGACAGTCTGTACTTATGACCAGTTTTAGGGTATTTACGTTGGGAATTTGAGAAAACTCAAAAATGAAAGTCATAGGTCTTTGAAATACATTTCCAACGATATATTATGGAGGCCGAACGGAGCTCTGTACAAGTAGTTATGTCAATTTTACTAAACACTGCGCTAAACCTAACATGGGCCGCGCGATGGCCACGCTTCGCGCGCGTGAGGGCGCGTGCGCTGGATCCCCGTCACTCGCCGAGCGCATAAAAACACCCTTTCTGAATGTCAGGTCTTCAGGGGGTTCGGCGATGACCACGCATCGCGGGCCCATCGCAAAAACGTCGGGCTTTGGGTCAAAAGTCGGGTTTTCACGGTTATTTCTTATATTTAAGCTTGGGATTAATTCCTACGTTGACACCCAATTTTGTCCCGCCTTCCTCCAAAATATCTATTTACGCTTCTAGTATTTTTGGCAACTTAAAAAATAATTATTTATATTTTACTGCAATTATTAGCTTTTATTAATACCGGTGTTTCATTATCCTATTGTAGTCACTGCTGTTATTAATTTTATTTTATTACTGTTACTACTACCACTATTATCATTTTTTTTTTGTTATTATTATTGTTACCAGTATTATTATAATTTGCATTATAATCGTTTCAACATTTTTTTTACCATCTTATGCACACGCATCGCATTTATTTTCGTGCAATTAAATAATAGCGTTTATTTACTGATATTATCGCACGACTATTACGACGTCATATAATTTTATTTTTATCCGAGCACTAATAAATACATACTTTTATATTAAATAATATTTGGCACACGTTAATAAATAATTAATTGAAGGAGGTCTTTTATGCAAATTCAGAGGCCAAAGCAGTATAAGAAAATATATATTTAGCCCAAGAAGGCCTCACATCAGCCCCCAAATCCGAGCCCAACCAACTCTCAAATGTTTTCGGACCGGTCCGTAAAATCAGCCCACCATTCGATAAAAAACTTACCCGAATCTACCCAGCCCACACTTGTTCAAGCTAACCCAGCCCACACCCGCTTAAGTTAACCCGGCCCACACCCCTTTATGTCATCACCTAAACCTAACGAAGTAACTCCTCAGCGCTGCTTCCTCTCTTCTCACCCTCTCTCTCTCTTCGGCGACGAAAACAGCAAATCCACAGAGCCCTTTTTATGGTCACAGGCCATGCATGGCCCAATTCGGGAATGGAAATTAATGCTTTGTACCCTCCCATCCGGATTCAACCGTTGAAAGAGGGTAAATTTTGTTTTCTCCTTCTTTCTCTTCTGCTTGCATCTAAAACCACCTTAATGATTTTCGTCGATTTGTGAAGTTGAAATGGCTTTCCTTATCAGTTCTTTTTTCATTTTCGGGTACAAGTTTAATGGGTTTTGTCTTCTTCTTCTTGGTTTCTGATCGATAACATAAAAAAAAGCCTCCTAACGATTGGGTTTGAAAAAGAATTGGACTTAAATCCCGCCCAGTTTTGAACCTCAGGAAACCCTAGATGTTTCCTATAAATAATCCTTTCTTGAGTCATTTAGAAAAAAAAGTTTTTTTATTTAGCTACCGGAATCCCCTGAAAATATTAGTTTTCATCCGTCTCTATAGTTCTTGATATCGATTCCAAATACTAAAATCACTTTTGTTTTCTTTGCTCCTGGTATTGACTCGATCCGAGTGCATGCAAACTCGGAGATATTAATATTCGAGTGTAGATCGGAGACTTAAAACTCAGTTCGCTGCACTCGAAAAAGGTAAACAATCCTCTTTTCCTCATTTATTTTATGCATTTGATTTTTGTCATGTTTTGTATGCTAGTGTAGTCCATTTTAGTTTGGCATGTTAGTTTGTTGTTAGACTAGTATTCTTGTTTAGCTCTGTTTACTTGTTATTATAATTTGTTTGATGTAGCATGAGAGTAGGATTAGTTTGATCGTTAGTATATTAAGTCTGTTGTTAAGTTAAAATTCATAGTTTCTATTTGTTTAAAATGATGTTTGGATGCTTATGTGTTGAGTTAATCATGTTAGTTGGCTTAAGTTGCATATTGCCGTATAAATCTGGATAATTATTTAGTAGACTATAGATGATGTGTAGTATCATGTTTTACTTAATTAGTGTTTAGATATGCTATCTTGGATGCTCCAGTTACCAGTTTCAAAAACAAAATATGCTATCTTGGATTAGTCCTTTATGGGAAAAGATATGTAATCCTCATTGATGTCACCAGTCCCATTTCCTAGATATTGAAACATCAAATACATTTCGGGAATGGTTAGTCGGTTTCACATCTTATTTAAATCAGCCCTTTCAATTTTATGGGAAGTTCCAGCTTGTCATTATGATCAATTCAGTTTTATGTTGGCTTGTAGGTTTTGATTAAGTCCTTAAGCAATTTTATAAAAATGGGTAACTATATTCTGTCTCTTTTGAATATTTAAATGTTGAATGGACCTGTTTGAGCAGCCTTGTTTAATCTACCTTTCTTGGGCATGAAATAATTTAGTTTCCTTTCTTAGTTTCCTCCTCTGGTTAACAAGCTAGTCTGAAAATTCATTAAACAAGTGTCATACTTGAGAGGTTATTTTAACAATAATTAACTCTGGATCTGCCTGGTTAAAATATTTGCGTAAGTGCTTTAACTACCCAAATTCAGTTTTTATATCTCAATAATTTTACATCCTTTCCAATGAGCATGCACTTAAGTATAAGGGTCATTTGCAAAATGTCTCCGACAATCAAATGTTTGCTGCAAAAATTAGCTTTAGAAGATAAGATGTCCTCTTAAATGTGTGTTTTGAATTATTTAGGCATGATTATGTTCAGAAGTTTAAGTTAGGATTGCCACTGGAGCATGATTAAAATATTGAGCTTTAGCTTTAACATAGCATGATGTGAATTTGTTTGGCTGCCCACATGTTTACTCTTGTTTACAGAAAGATAAAAAATAAAAAATATGTTTGCTGGTTCTAATCAAAGGTTATAAGGTAAGAGCAAATGAAAATCAATTCAGGTTCCTACTTGTCTATTGAGATTTAGTTTGAATGTGCCCCTTCCCCTTTCAATCTTGTCTTTCAGCTATTTGAATGAAGTATGGGTGCATTAGTTGTTCCATAAATGATCATGAACATTTGAGTTTGAGTATCTGAAGAGGTTTTGAAGGTTGTTTAAAGTTCGGTTTACTTTATGTGTAGTTAGTCTTTGTTTCGACAAGGTAATTGTGAGTTATAGTTATCTAATAAAAGGTTTGGTAGTTTGGTTTTAAATTTGAGACAATGTTTCAAACCAACGCAAAACCCTTTCTTAAGAACCTGTCATTCAGTTATTAGCTAATGTGATGAGCTATTAAAGTCTGGTTAAAATTTCTATCCTTATTAATGTTGCTTCCAAGTGTTAGTTTAAAACTGGAAAGGATCTTCAGTGCCTCTTAGGAGTTTAAGTGAAAGGCTATAAGCTAACAGAGTTAAGAATCTGATTTGGTTATTTCCTCCCAGGCAATAAGATTTGGTATACGCATTCTTCCTTTTTGCATTGAGTGGGCAGATTCTTTGCCTTAGAACATTTTGTAATTGGTTTTGCGATATTCAGTGACTGCTTTATGGTTGATTGGCTGGAATGCTATCAATATACTTATATGTGTTTTAATTTTTGTTAAGGCAGTGAGGTCGTATAGCTATGTATTCTTGAAGTATATTCATGAAAATACATTAATAGGGAGATTAATTGGTCATTATGGATTAAGCTTGAACCCTCCCCGGTGTTAGCCATGCCTGGGATTCCTGGAAATCACTTGGAACTTGTGCAACATCGAGAAGACGGGGGCAAAAGCTTTCCGATATTAACCCTCTAAGCCTCCTTATGAATGTACATACGGAATATACTCAAATGTACATAGCATGTATACAAGTCATTGATCTTTTTTTTTTTTTTGAATTTGCATTATATATGTTTAGCCTTATTTATTGATTACGTACTAATCCTTTTCTTTCGTTTTTATGCATGACCATCGCGTACGAGTCAGAGGGACTCGTCTTCCTCCGTATTCGGTGCTGGGCTAAAGCCCAACATGATTCCTCTCTTGAGTCAGAGCCCCCTGCCCGCAGCATAGAAAAAAAAATTCTGGGCCAAAGTCCAATAGCAGGAACAGATCGCAACAGCATTAAAATGGGCCAAGCCCATTTAAACTTCTTTATTTCTGTTGCTCTATTTTTATATATTTGATTGCTTGACTAACATTTACCTTATCTTTGTTTCTTAGTTTAGATAAATTCTAGTAGAATTAGTGGGGGATAGTTTAGTGATAATTAGAGTTTGAATTTGCTGTCGAAATAACGTATTTAAAAGTTTAATAATTTAGCCTATTTCGTCAAGTTCAAAATTTCTGTTAATTACTCTTTTACAAGTCTAAAATGGATTAAGTAATCTGATTAAGAATTAAATCCGATTTCAAATTATCCACCTACTTCAAACTATAACTTAACGTTTTTTTTATAAGCCCATTTTTTTAGTCTTATGGTTAATTCTATTTAAAAGCAACAAATGACCATTTCTAGTAGTGATAGGAGATGGGCCTTTCTCTCAAATTTAATTTATGTCTTATTTTCCAAACAAGGCCCAATTTTCATAAAAGAGGAATTTACGGTTTTAAACTACTTTTCACATAATAGTAGGGAGCTAATTTGTTATTTGCCTTCTTAATCTTATTTTGTCACTTAATAAACTAAGCAGTTAAAATCAATTGATAATCAGTCATTGAATTGTTTCAAATGCCTATTAGTGTATTGACTAATCCAACATATTTTTAGTATAATAGGGCTAGAGTCTTTCTTCTATAAATTACTACCTTATTTTAATCTAAATAGCAGCCTTATATTCTCCATTTTTAAATCCTGATAATATTTACAAACTATTTTCTTAAACATTTAAAATGTTATATTTATATTTTTAGTCCTAATTAAATAACCTAAGTTTGGTCGGTAACTGTCATTAACTGATTCTAAAGGATGCCTAACCCCTTTCCTTTAGGATAATCAAGAATCCTTACCTAGAATCACATTAATTAAGCAAACCATTAACGGAGGTTTAGTTTAACTTTGCCTTAGATAATATTTAGATGTCCTAATTCACCTTTAAAATTAATTAGGTGGCGGCTCCTTAAAATAAATAAAATAGGAATCACCAATATGTTGTACTCTACTTTGACCGGTTTACAATGGGGTATAACATCCTAAACAACCCTAAGGCCTCCCCAAACCTCTAAGGTGAGTTCCTACTTCATTTGCATTGATTCTACACTAAATTCACCTCTTCTTGACACTAGTTCATCTCTTCAACCCTAGATTCTTAAAAACTCAAGAAGAAGGAGATAAAGGCGTGTGGAGTTCGTCTAAGAGGTAAGACTTTTGATTTTCTGAGTTTAGTAACAAGGTTTGGATTGGTGTAGAGCATACTACAAGATTACAATTCACTACTGATTCACATACGGATTCAAGAACAAGTTTAAGACTAGAAAAAACCCTAGTTTTTCGAATAAGGGTAGAAATCCCTAGAATTGGTTAAAGTTCTAAACCTTGTTATTAATAACCATTGTAGTGTGATTGTTGAACTTGGAAGGAATCCGTTTTCTAGCTTATAGAGGGATTAGAGGTATGCTCTTTTTGAACATACTCTTTCGAACGGTTTTTATGAACTCTTTGGTTGTGGTTTGTGCACATAAGGGACAAACCCACATTAAACCTTGTTTGTACTATATTATATATACGTACTCATGATTGTTTTCCTCTCTAAAGGATGATTGATGATTGAGATATAAAGCTTTGGTATTCGAACTTGAATTACCCCATAAGGGATGTTTAAACTTGATAATTAAAAAGCTTGACTATCTCATGTGAGTTCTTTATAATGGATTGTGTTGAACTTGAAACTTGTTTAAAGAAGTGAACCCGGTTTACAAAACTGAAATGACTTGATGTACCCCCATAATGGGATGATGAACATAATCCTTGATGAATAATGTGACTATCATGATATGACTTGTGATTCGGCTTCCATGCCATGATTTGAGTGATTCGGCATCTATGCTTGGATGGTGATCTGGCTCCTTTGCCATGATTTATATTGTTTGTGTTTGGCCTAGCTACTCGGGAGGAAAGGTAGTCACTATGGATCCTAGTGGAGCTTGCCTAGCCATTCGGGAGAAAGAGTGACCATCGAGGGTCGATAGCTCCGGCATGGTTCATGCCAAGCCATTTGGGAGGAAGAGTGGTCATCGAGGGTTCACAACCCTGATGTGGTTTTGCCTAGATATTCGGGAGGAAGGATAGCCGTCGAGTGTGACAAACCCCGATGTGGTGCTTCTATGCGATTTACGGAACCTTAAATGGTCGTCCCTTCGTTATGTTGATTTGGGCTTGTATTGGCATGTGTGATACTTTGGTTGCCTGTGAGTGGCTTGTTGATGATCTTGAATTCATGGTTGAAAGACATAAATGTGATAAACAACATAACAAGTTGAAATTAATTTATTTCTTCTTTAACGGTTTTCATTAATGGTGTTACTAAGTTTGGTGATTTATCCTATCTCTTAATTTAAACTGCTTTTATTGACACCGCTTTAATGATCCTTATTATATTTTTTTTTATATTAACTATTGTCCTAGAGACACTCACTGAGTGCCCAGTACTTAGGCATACTATTGTTGTTTCTGATGGGGTGTTAGGTAACGAAGAAGAGTAGGTACAGACAGATCCCGCGAATTAGAGTTCCTGCTGCTTTCCAGATTGTTGGTGAGGCCACACATTTGTTCGTGGGTTTTCATTGAGTCAATTATTACTTCTTAGCAGTTTCAGCCTGTGTCCTGAGTTAGTTTATTTTCTTAGAAACTCCATAGATAGTTATAAACTTGTGGGTAGCGTCTTGGATGTCTCTTATGTCATATGGAGGCATGTTGCCACGTTTTAATTTAAATGTTGAATAAGACTTCCGCTGATTTTTATTTCATAATTTATGACCATGATCTTTATTAGTTATTTATAACATCTCTTAAACTATTAATGAAAGATTATTAAAAATAGACTTGGTGGTTATTGATCTATAAAGTTCTTCAGATGTTGTTCATGACATCGGATGACGGTCAAGTCTACGGTGTGTTTTGGGGAGTGACAGAGGCCTTCTGGGAAAACCGTGCGGGGTTGGCCCAAAGTGGACAATATTACATCATGTTAAGAGTATCTTTGGGCTGTTTTAGCCCAACAACTGGTATCAGAGCCAATAGTTTGGCGGGATAAGTATGAATATGGCGGAGTGTGGCGTGGGGCCCGGCTTAGTGCATTTGCCCCTCTATGGGCCGATTTATGACCTTTACCTGTAGCTTTGAAGATACATACACAACCTTTGGAATTCGGTGACCGTAAATACACTGACGATGTGGGTAGTACACAGACATGTTGAATCTTTGACCCGTGAATTATGGTAATGAGCCATATGGAACTTAGTTCGAGGTGGAGATTATTTAAGTGTGCTAACAAAGTACCACATTGGTAGCTAAAAAGAAAAGGGAGATACTTATAAGGTGTTGGATACTCTTAATGATGTGAGGCCTTTGGGGAAAACCGTGTTGGCTTGGCCCAAAGTGGACAATATCGCATCATGTTAAGAGTATCTTTGAGCCGTTTTAGCCCAACAAATTCCCCACTACGGTCATTGCGCACGTTTCAGCTAGTAGTTCGTCTTCCTTCTTGTAGGAAACAACCTTCCTTTTCCCATCAATGGTGTTGTTGTTTGACTTAAGTGCAACCAAAGTCAATGCCACTGTTGCCTTATGAATGGTATTTTTAATTTGTTTTGCTTTGTAGCAGTGATAACGGGTAGTTAAAAGATATGGGGCGGCAGCCGTCGATAATGGGAAAGGGAATGGGAGAAGTGGTTGGTCGGAGATGGATTTCGCCAGAGCGGTGGGCCTGAGAGCCAAGTTGACGGAGGAGAAAATATGAGACAGAAAAAAGACTTAGGTTATTTTAGAAGGCAGGTTGGGGCGGGTAAAATATGAGAATAAGTTATTTTTTGCAAAATTGGGTTATTTCAATCAATTTGGGATTTCCGTTAAATGAAGGGTATATTTGTTAACTTTCACAATGGCAGAGGCATAAATGACCCAAAATTCTAACGGATGATATTTTTAGCCATTAAAACAAGATAGAGGGATATTTTTGATCCTTTGCCCTATTAACTAATTTCGCCTGTATATCTTTCAAAATGAAGTTGCAACTGAAACAAGTCCGACAACAAATCCAAAAACAAACAAATAAAGACAGAAAAAAGTAACACAGCATACCAATGGTGTTTTTTTAATTGCACGACCTAATAAAAAATGTTTACCTGTACAACGTTTATATTAATCAGTGCAAAATTAACAGGAAAAAAACATTAATATTTTGATACAGGATTCTGCATTTTTTTAATTGCACGACCTAATAAAAAATGTTTACCTGTACAACGTTTATATTAATCAGGGCAAAATTAACAGGAAAAAAACATTAAAATTTTGATACATCTGCATTTTGAAAGTAGTATAAGCACATGGTTAAATTTTTTTTCTCTTAGTAAAAAGAATTGCTTTTAATTCTGAAAAAGAAAAGCTAAACATAACGTTCAAACAATTTTTAATGTTTCATTTTGAGTCTCGAGTGAGAAAGAGTAATACCTAACCCCTGCTTAGATTCCCAATTATCCTGTCTACTCCATTTTTCTTCCTAATAAGACATTGAGCAGTTGAAACTTAAATAGCTCCCCTACTAACTTTGTTTGGAAATACAAATCTTAAGACGTTGTCATTAACGTAATTGTACGTTTACTGTAACACTTATCATAATTAATGAAATACATATATTCTCTAGCAGATGACTATTTAATCAAGGTTAGGAATTTTGGGTGCACATGACTTAATCACCATCTGCACCAATTGTTATCCATGTTGTTCTACACCAGAAAACATAAACAAAATGTCTGATTTAAAGAAAAAAAGAAGAAGCAAGCAGTAATGTATAAACGAAAAAATAAAATCCGAGCCCACATAGTTTACTATGTGTACTTAAGAATTTAATCCCCCCAGTACTCTAGGTATAGAATTAATTCCTCCAGGATAGAACTCATCTTTATCGAAATAGTGGTAACTCAAACTCCAGCACCTTCGAACGTCAAGACTGAAGCAAATCACACAATCCTATTTTTTTTAAAGAATAATGGAGAGAAGAGCATCTGAGGCAAACCTTTTGCCTTTCTGATGCCTTTTCGGGAAATATCTTTTCATGAATGCCTTTATAGGAAAAGACACGAAAACATAAAAAAAGGAAAAAGAATTTCGGTCTAAAAACTAATCAATCAATTAGATCATGTGACCAAAGCAGAAGTCGAGCCGAGCGACGATGACGACGCGAAACTTGCATTCTTTCCAACTTTTTATGCTAGTGTAGAAGTGCTTTCCTTTCTATATCCAATAAATTCTTCTCCTTTCTCCAATATGGGACAACAACCCTTCATTTCTCATTTACAGCTCAACCCAAAGGTCATGGGTTTGAATCTCATTCACACACAAAAAAATCCAGCAACCCCCCACTTGAATGGGGAATGACCATATGTAAAAAAAATATTCAAAAGCCTGTGTGATTCGCTATTAAGAAGTAATTGTCTATGGATAAGTAGGTTTCCGTTTGAACTTTCCATAGTAAACATATATCGTATATACTTGGTCATGAATTGGCAGATGTGATATTCTTGAACTGTAGATCTTCATGTATACCTAGGCAATATAAATCATACAATTAATTCTTGATCGTCTTTGATCTTAATGGTTGTACTTGTTTCAACCATGAACACCACCTGGTTTTATGAATGCGTAGAGAATTGGCCTTACTATTATTCTCCTTCAAGGCTGAAGCGGAAAACATTGCATTGAATTCTAAACGTGCAACCCATATATACATTGATTGATCATGTCATATCAAACTTAGGAACCAGTAAAAAGTTTTAACGCTTTGTCCTTGTTTCCAAAAATTTCTTATCACAATGAGAGAAAACACACAATAATCCACAAGAACACACAGTTCTCCCAAGATTCTCCAATATTTGTTTCACTAGTCAATAGTGTAATCACATGTTAAGAACATGAACTACACCATATATATTTACAGTCTAAGATCGTGCCTGAATTACAGAGAAGTAGAATGCTCCAACGAACAATTAGGAATTAATCTTCCTTCGAAGTTCTTCACAGAGAAGAAGAGAGTATATTTTATAAACAGAACAAGAGTTTCTTTCTTTCTGTTACGGGGAGAAGAAACTAACGTATAGTTTGCAGATGGAAGTTCCTACATTTAGGACTTACTTTTATTTTCTTGAAGTGACACAACTATTCAGAGACTTTTCCAACTGTTGTACCCTTTCTCCTTTTATATATATATATATATATATATATATATATATATATAGCATATGGATCCGGGTTGACCCACATGGGTGACCCAAATCCAATTTTCAATATCTCTCACTCACACATAGTGGGTCAACTCTCATTCCTAAGTTGTAATTTTCATGCATAACGACTAGACCGTGTGACCAAAGCATACTTCGAGAGCTCAATCGCTATACATCTGTTAGGAATATATAGTATCTCGATTAATGAAGCTTGAAGTAGATTGCAGTATGCAATACCCTAGATCATTTGTCGCATTCACATCTCAACATCTCTTTTGTCATAATTTGAGTTGTTCTTATTTCGAAGACAAACATAAAGGGTCGACCAATGAACACAATTAATGTGATAATACTCAATGATCTTACTCATCTCATGAATCTCTCAATCTCAATTTGATATGCTTTTCTAGAAATGTTCCGCCAGACCGAATCATCCATGATCTCTTAGAAACACCCTACGATAGAAAACATCAAATTAAATCTCAAGAAACTGGTCAAAGTCATGAGGGTACTAAGAGAAAATTACTCATAATTTTTAGGGCTTCACATGATACCAAGTAGAGATTAAACTTGTATCATCCTTATAGGTCATTAATGCGTACGTGGTATGAATCACGTACCACAGGATTTACTCCTTCCTCGTGAAGCTTATGTCTTTTGACAAATTAAAATACTGTGCAGATGATAGTCCAGACAACTCATGTCTAACTTTGAGTTCACATATCTACTCATACATTTTATCCATCAAAACTCGCATCTAGCATTAAAACAGACGATCACATTTTAATCACATATGATTAAACTAAAAAACAAACGACATTCTTATTATAAACTTCAAGCTCTCATATTAGTTTATAATTGTATCATCTCTATCTGTCACCTAGATAATAGAGGCGATTGCCTGTGTGAATAGGCCAATCTTTTTGTCTGTCGACATACTTACAATTGGAATTTATGTTCTAAACATAAAAACTCATCTTATGTATATGAAACAACAATGATGAATGATTTAAGCATCAACTAACATTTACCACAAAATGTAGTTTTTACGTGAACATGATCCACATAAATTAGGATTTATAAATACATCATCACTACGTAAACCCAATGATACCATTCATAAGCAACAAATGCTATGGGTTTTGTTAATATGTCTTTTACCAAGTGGTGTGTATAGATGTACTTCATGTTGACTTCGTTATGTACAACTACGTCTCTGACACAAAATTACACTTAATATACTCTAAATCTTCTTTTCAATTCCTTGACAAGACAAGGAATATCCTATTGTGCCTTTAAAATACCTTTGTATCATCTTAACTGCTTTCTGGTATTATTCTCTAGTGGAGTATGAGGACACATCCTCCCAGTCGAAATTTCGCCTCTAGAAATAGAAGTATTTATGGATCAAGAATACATGACACTTCAAGCCTTATGCTTGAGTTTGAGAACCCTTTGTTCCCAATAGCTTTAAGGTCCAAAATGTCAATCAACTCTCACTTCGTTTGATTTCACGGACTCCATTTCAATTCTATTGCTGTAACTATTTATCCTTAGTAGGGTATGTAAGAACCTACATTACACTATGTAGCTCTTTCCATCAAGTGGAGTAACTATATATGCTTCCCCTTCAATCTCAAATCGATGAGACAGAATTCAAGGACAACTCGTGTGTCGAGGTTGAGATTGACAAACTGATTATCAATTACTTAGTTACTCCCACGGGGACCAACAATATTAAATGGATTCTCTTTTGATCGTCTATTGGTGTGGTAGGAACATATCCATTATCACCAACTAATCCACCCGAATCCATTTGAGTATATACAATGGAAGCAATCCGGTCCGTAGTTTCATAAAGCGACAAGTCATGACCTATCTCACGCTACTTAGAAAAATAATTCATCACGTGATCCAAATTCAATTACAGTGTTGTAGACCTTCACTTATGAATATACTACATTTTGGACCGTAAGAATATCATGAATAAATACAATTACTTCCCCTTGGAAGTAATATTTGTCGATTGTCATCTATCCATAACATATATGGAGTAAAAGTAACTAACTTTAAAAGGATTCACACATTTTAGATCGCAATGAACTATCAGCGCTTTAACTTTTCCAAATGGTGTTCTATTTATTTGTTCGCTAGACAATATTAGTAAGTAGACAAATCTACTTTATCTATAGCACCAAGTAAATATTGTTTTGCTAAACAATTCTTTTGTGGTTAACCACTAAGGTTAAGTCTAGCACGCCGTATATTTGTATCAACACTTGACGCAAATAAGCAGAAATAAATATTCATACTGGAATTATATATAATATCCAGTATAATAAAATCATAGGAAAAATCAATACCATATCTCGTATGTGCCAAAATACAAACAAGATACATTATAAGGCATCGTAGACACATCAAAAGCCTTAAGAGTCTTTTGCTCTACTAGGACATACTGTATATTATGTCACTGTTTAGCTTTTCACCTACGTTAAGCTCGGAGACTAATATTCTCATAGAGTTGACATAATGATAACAAAGTATAAACTATTTGAGACATCTATGTTCATTTTTAGAGCCTAAAATCCATATATATACCAATCCTTATAATAAGTAATTATATTAAAATTAATTTCACATTAGATTTGAAATCGAAAGTTCACTATGTTCCCAATCATCATCCAAATTCTAATGTTCAATGAATCTAACATAATCAATTATTTAAGGAACACGTGTCTTAAATTACTGAAATTCAAGATTAATTAAGCAGAAATTCACAATGATATACACATTTATATTCACTAGGGTGCTTAAGTCCAAAGATATATTTTAGGTCTTTGGTAGTCTTCTAATTTGATTCAGCTGTTGGGGCAGATATCCTCTCCTTGATCCTCATAGAGGCCATTAAGGGACTTATTTAGACGTGCGATCTATTTCTTAAGACTCGATCAAAAGTAGTTTTGTGGGTCCACGGTATTTGTAGAGCGAATGCTCAAACCCGTGAGGGCCGGTATGCAGGTAATGACCCGCATCTCGTCTGGTATAGGGTCGCAGATTCTGGTATGACTAGGAGAAATTAATCTTATGCTTGATCCTTCGACCATTTGGTCATTATGTGAGAATTGATTCCTTATCTCAATCTGGAGTATATACGTTTGTGGTATGCCTCGAACGTGTAGAATTTTTACCACCATAAGTAGTACCCCCATTTACTAAGAATGAACTTGGTCTGGCTCAGAAATTGGAAGCCACCAAATTAAAAACCGCTTTGACTTTTAAATTTTGAAGACCCATGTCGTTTACTGAGGTTTTTACTTGTTGTGTTAAGTCACTTGCACCTTACCTACTCTTTCCCTGAAGGCAATGATAGAGTCTTCTGGCTATCTATTATAGTGTTCTTAAACCTTTGTTTGAGGATCATCTGCCCTGTAAGTTTCTGCTCTCCATTCTTCTTCTTCTTTAATTTTTGTGATAGTCATGAATGGTCGAAGCTCCCGCGACAAATATATTAACTTTTTTTTTTTTTGTGCATTCTAGCTCTCACATGGAGATTTTTTTGTCTGAGGATGCTTCTCCTCTAAGGGATCAAGAGATCAGAGAGGAAGTTCTGGTGTTGACTGAGATGCTTGATGGTCCTCCCCTTGTTTCTGACGAGGATCTTCTCCGTTTTGTCAGGATTTCGCGCCTTTAGTGGCGGAGATTAGGGACTGTCACCTTATGAGAGACTTTTGACCCAGTTGACAATTAGGTCCCCCGCCTCTGGACCCCATGGGGGTGTGTGAGTTGAGTGGGTTGGTGTTAGCACAACTTTCGCTTGTGGTATGGATCATGTGTTTGAAATACATTTGTGCTCAGGCGGGGTTGCCTCTTCCTATTATTGGGGTATTTCGACTTTATCGCTTTACCTTGCTTGATTTGTGAGGATTTTGACTTGTTTTTCACCCACAAGCTTGAGGTAAGTGATTTTAACTTGAATATATGCTTATTTCATGAAATTAACCTTGGATTTGTTGTTAGAACATGACATCAAATACTATGAAAATTGGGGATTTCTCTAGATCTAGGATTACCTAAATTGAGTTTTGAGTATCCAAATGGACTCTAAATTAAAATCTAAGCATAAATAAGGACTCGTGTGGTTATGGTTCACATGATTTAATTTTTATTTAGAGGTTTAACTATGAGGCTCGGAATTGACTTTTTAGCGTTGCCTTTTTACCTAGACCGCTTAGTAAATTTTGAGATTGAGTCCCTTTAGCTTCGTTTGACATTTATAAGTATATTTTTTGCTAGGGTTGAGCCATTTGGACGCGTTCCGGTGTGGAAAGGCAGTCTTAATGGATTAAATCTCACTTGATTCGAGGTAAGTTAAGATTTTGATCTCAATAGGAAAAATTTCCCAAACTTTATGTGTTGTGTGTATTTTGAAATGTGAGGAATATAATATATATGGCGGACAAGCATATATGTGACTATCAGATATTCAAAAGGGTTTATTTGAATAATTTAAATGGGGCGTTGTTTCCCCTAGTTGTGTTTTGATGAGTTGAACATATATTTATGCCATGTTGATGCATTTGAACTAGTTATAGAGTAGAAAAGCATGATTTATCTCTATATCTATTGAAATTCATGATTTAGCTACTACAGTCAAACCTCTCTATAATTATCATTCGTTATAACAACATTTCACTATAACGGTCTGATTTTCTCCGGAACCGTTTTTTATGTTATATTTTACTTCTCTATAACAGCATTCTGCCTATAATAGCAATGACATTCATTATAGCGGTACACTCTTTGTAAAATTACCTCTCTATAACAACCACACTCAAATATTGTGTAATAATATTTTGTAAGAAATACATTATCTATAAAATAGGCAAAAGACATAGATTGAACCCTAAACTATACTCGAAATCTCGATATCACGCTCAAACTATTAAGGTGACCTATTACACATTTAAAAAGTGAATTTATTTACCCCCTGAAAACTGATGTGGCATAAGATATAAAAATAATTTAAAACAGGCGCTTTTTTTAAAATTTATTTACCTTTTTATGTTTTTTTTGGGGGGGCTAAACATACATATTTAGGATCCCCTCTACCCCCCCCCCCCCCCCCCCCGGGCCTCCCTCGTTCAGCTGCTCCCTCACTGCCGCCCACTACCTCTTCTCCTCCACCTTCACGCCACCCCCACCCCGACATCCCACAACCTTCTTCTTCTTCATTTCAAATTCACAAACAAAAAATCTGAAATATTATCCACTTCTTCTTCTCCAAAAATCACCCAATGATTTCTCCAACCAACCAAAGCAACAACCCTCTATTGGTATTAGTAGTAGTAGTGAAATTACTAATACTCCCTCTATTCAAATTCATTTGTCTACAAATGCAAAAAGATTCCATCTTTTTTGCTCAATACCATATTCTGGTGACTAATTAAAGTGCAACTGGTGGCAATGGTGGTGGCGGATTGGTGGTTCCAGTGAGATGGAGTGGTGGTGATGAAGAAGATATAATTATTGGGGGATTTTAATGGTTAATTATGGATTAATTAGTGTAAATATAATTAATAAAAAGAAAATCAAATGAATATAAATTGAAATTTATGAAATTTGCATGGTGGCGCTGATGTGGCAAGAGAGCGTGTTACACTTCTCATTGTGCAATTGGTTATATGTGTATCAGGGATAAATAAATTCACTTTTTAAATGTTTAGGTGTGTAATAGGTCGCCTTAATAGTTTGAGTGTGATATCGAAATTTCAGGTATAGTTTAGGTAATCTATGTCTTTTGCCAATAAAATATTAAAATATTTATGATAATCATCATTAATGTCAAGTACTTAGTAAATTTCAAGTATGAATATCTAAAAATCTTCAATTATACTATTAAGTTCTTAGACAGCCTTCAAGGAAAGCTATTGAATTCCCTTTTGCTGAAAGTTTGAACAAAAATCTTCGTCAGTTCAAATGTTATACATTATTACTAAGAGACTGGAATTTATAAAATAATCTACAATTTTAAAATTCTAACATCAAACTTGAAAATTTAAATTTTCAATTAAATTTAAATGCATATGTTCCTTAGATTTTAATTCTTTATCGGTATGGTATAACTAGTTGGGGATTTCTTAGTAATTTATTAGTCTTTTCAATTTTTAATTAATGAAATATGAAAATCAATTGGGATTTAAAAAAAAACAAGTATTTTTGGTTTCGTTTATACTAGCATAAAACGTAAAATAATAATAATATTTTTTGTGTAGTTTTGTTTATAACAGCTAAATATAATCTAAACGTCAAAAACCAGTATATATACATAGCACCACATCACTATAGCAGCCATAAAATTTTCGAATAAACGTTGCCATTATAGAGAGATTTGACTGTATTCTTGCTTCAACAATTTCTCCGCATTCAAATCACATAGCAGGACGACAAAAAAAAAAACACATAAATTCAATTAATCATTCAATAAGAATGTTTCAAAGTTTCCGAATAACTATAGAATCCCTCAAATTTTTAAATAACACTAAATTTGAGAAGCATAGAGGACCTGAAGAGGTAGAGGGCAGCCCGGTGCACTAAGCTCCCGTTATGCACGGGGTCCGGGGAAGGGCCGGACTACAAGGGTCTATTGTACGCAGCCTTACCTTGCATTTCTGCAAGAGACTGTTTCCACGGCTCGAACCCGTGACCTCCTGGTCACATGGCAGCAACTTTACCAGTTACGCCAAGGCTCCCCTTCCTCTTCAGAGACAAAAAATAATTATTGATATTTTTTATGCAAAGTTAATCTTGATGAGCTAAGTAAAAACATAAGAAATACCCTGCTCAATGTGCCTAATAGCTTCATTTTTAATTGAATACTGATACCTATTTGCATTTTGTGAGGATTGGTGACATTTTGACGACAGAAATGAAAAAGTAGTAGTTACTGTAAGAAATGCCCGTTTGGCCATGTGAATTTTTCACTTTTTTCCGGAAAATAATTTCACTTTATTTGGAAATCAACGTTTAGCCATGAAAATTCCAAATACAACTTGAAGTTGTATTTGAAATTTGAAAAACACCTAAAATCTTGTTTTCACTTTCAATATATTTAAACAACCAAATATTCTTTGCAAAAACTATAACCAAACACAACTCCAACTTTAAAATTCCAAATAAAGTGAAAAATATTTGATTTTCATGGCCAAACGCCTACTTAGTTTCTACTATATTTTAGGGACATCTCTTTCCCTCTCTACAAAGGTTTAAAGAGTCTTTGAAGTTGTGTCTTAACGAGAGAGAAGAACTCATATCATGTGACTTGAGTTAAAAGATTGATCTTGTTATTTCTTATCTTTGTGAGGACGAGGTTGAAAATTGAAAAGGACTAACTGTATTAGGCCCAAAAATGACCCGGGGTCGCGTACGATACCGGGTGCTTAGGGGGAACCGGGGGAACCCTCACAGTTGTAACCCGTTCCCACCAACTCCAACCACATGTGCTATTCTAGATCAGAGAGCCACTGACTAATGTTAGCGTTGGGGGAAACCTCACGTCACATCACCCGTGCATTAGGGTTGAAAAGTCTTGTTTTGGTTTCTATATAGGTAGCTTATCGTGTAAGCTAAGGCATCTTCATCTCATTGCTTGTAACCTATCTCTTATTTTTTCTCTCAAGAAATGTACATCCGGGCACACTGATTATCTTGGAACACATATTTATATTGCTTAGTTTTATCATTTCTTAAGCTCGGTTCTTTCAATCTAACTCTTGTAATCACGAATATTAACCTCAAAAGGAGAGTTTCCGGGATTGGATACGACCCACTTGTCTTTCAACCCTTGAAATACAAATCTCTAACTGGTTATCAGTTTTCACCGAAAAACAGTTTGGCGTCGTCTGTGGGGATAGACAGCTGTGGAGTTGTCCTGATTCGCAACAGAAATTCTCCTTCCAAGAACTCAAGTAAAGTCATTAGACGCAGATAGACATGTCTGAGGAAATGGTAGCTCGAGCAATATGCAGGGACTCAAGGACGCACAGATGTTGGTAAAGGGTATGAAGGACCTGGTGGAGGTACAGGTGTCGGAGCACAGTAATGAACCCATTAGGAAGCATAGAAGTAGTAAAGGTGGGACATCGCACAGATAGCCTCGTGAGGAGCGAAACAGAGACATCCTATACGCTGACGAAGTAGAACAACCACTCAAGCGTATATTCAGAAGAACGGGTTGAGCGCAATCTCGACCTAACGGCCAAAAACCTGCTGAAAAGACGGGTTCCTTGACAAGTGAAGTTCTGATGGCTATACTCAAGGCACAGGATTAGAGGGTGCAACACATGGAAAGGTCCATGACTACCATGGCTAAACACTCTAGGATAAGGACTTCGGCGTCAAATCAGAGTGCGAATAAAATCCCTACGACCCACAAACTAAAAAGATCGAGGCGGCGAAAGAATGGTTGGATGCATTTACCGAGGAGTTACTCAGGGTTGAAAGGGAAATGAATGAACGAATGAAGCAAATCCCAGGAGCCCCATCTGTGATGAAAGGCGCGGGAGCCAAAAAGTATGGTATATTCCCGTACTCGGAAAGCGCAGCCCCTGCGCCCATTCCCAGAAAATTCAAAATGCAGGACATGCCGAAATATGACGGTACCACTGATCCTGAAGAGCATATAATGATGTTTGAAGTAGTAGTCATCGGGCATGACCTCAAGGTGGATGAGATCGAATCAGTCATGCTGAAGCAATTTAATCAGACACTCATAATGGGAGCACTCTCCTGATATACTCATTTACCTAAAAATTCTATTGATTCTTTTACCACTCTTGCAGATGCTTTCCTCAAAGCCCACGCGGGGGCACGAAGGGTCGAAATGCACAAGCAGGATGTGTTTGTTATAAAGCAGCGGGAGGATGAGCTGCTCTGAGGGTTCGTGGACAGGTTCAAAGGGAGAGAATGTTGTTGCGAACTATCCCGGAGGACTGGGTCGCGGCTGCCTTCGCGGATAGTTTAAACTCTAGAAGCCCAGACGCATCCCTGAAATTAAAAAAAAATTGAGGGAATTCCCGGCCAAAACATGGAGCAGAATAAACCTCAGATATACGGCTAAAATGCGCATTGAGAAAGATCAGAGGGTGACCGTTCCGATAGAAGTAAGCAGTCGCCTAGGAATGAAATTAGACTCGGGTTTCAAAGAAAACGTCACAAGTCATCAAGGACGGTTTGAGCCGTATGAAGTCCGCAAGCCTTCAGGTCAGATTTCGAACAAGAGAAGCAACGGGAATGGTCGGGGCCTCCTTAACAGAAATGCCTCGCACCCTTCGGGATCGACGTCAAAAGGGGCCGAACCCCCCAAGATCGTAGATCATAATTTCAGTATAAACAATACATAAATTGTTGTAGTAATGAGAACGATGAAGGAGGCTAGGTTCCCAGAGGAGATTCGGACCAACCCGGACAAAAGGAACACTGTTTGTGGTGCCACTTGCGTAGCAGCCACCGGTATGCCACCAAGGATTACGCAAACCTGAGGGTCTAGGTGGCCCATCTCCTGCGACCCGGACATCTCAAGGAGTATATCAGTGACCGGGCCAAACTCAACTTAAGCGAGAATCATGGGCAGAAGCTGGATGAGGCACCCCAGCCTATTCACACAATCAACACGCGGGAGGGGGTTAGGACAGTGAATAAGATAACTTGCACAACACTCCAAAAATCCAAAATTTCATTTACAACTAAGAGACACAACTGGGACCTCGCCAAGAGCAAGAGCATATTCGTTACCGACAGTGACCGCACAAGACTTATTCCTTTTCATAGGATACCCTGGTAATATTTATTCAAATAAAAAAATTCATTCATTAAGCGTGTGTTGATTGATCCAGGAAGTTCCGCAAACATTACCCAGCAACGCGTCTTGAGGGAAATAGGGGTAGGCGATGCAATCATCCCTACAACCAAAATGCTGGCTTAGTTTAATATGGCAAGTGAAGTGACCCGGGGGTAGATTGAGCTACTGGTTCGCGCCGATGGCATGGAACAAGACACGACCTTCGATATCATAATCGGTGGCATATCTTATAATGTCACATTAGGAAAGTTGTGGATCCACCGAATGCAGGCGGTCCCTTCCATTTTTCATTAAAAGGTCAAGTTCCCTACTCCTTGGGGGATGGGAGAAATCAAGGGTGACCAGGGCGCAACCCGTGAAGTGAAAACCATGGTAGTAACGTCTAAATAGTAATTACAGGTATTGAGATCAAATGACGAAGCCAGGAAGAGAAAGGAGCAATGCGCGGGGGAAGCTATATCCGATGGAGGGTATCGAGATCATCCCGTCCCTAAAGGATTCGTCATCCCGGTTGACAAAAACCCCACAGACTCGACGGTAAAGGAGTTTGAACGCAAGACACTTTTTGACGACAATCCCAAAATACAGGTACACTTGGGCTCTAAGCTTCTGCTCTAGTGCAGGAATAATTTTTAACTTATTTAATAGGTAATGCGATTGCTTTGCCTAGTCACACCTGGATATAACAGGGATCCCCCCGGAAGTGGCCACACATCAGTTGAGTTTCGATCCTCACCACCCTCCGGTAAGACAGAAGAAGTGGCCAATATCAGCTATAAGGGACCGGTTCCTCCAAGAAGAAGTAACATAATTACTTAACATAGGGTTACTCCGAAGGGTGGAAAACCTGGATTGGCTGGCAAATGTAGTGGTGGTCCCAAGAAGCTCAACAAATTCAAAATGTGTGTGGACTTTAAGGATTTGAATGGGGCTTTCCCAAAAGATTCCTTCCCGCTGCCGCATATCGATCAGACGATCAATGCCACAGCAGGGCACGAATTACTCAATTTGTTGGATGCATATTCCGGTTACTACCAGATCAGCTTGCACCCAGAGGATCAGTAGAAAACGTCTTTCATAACCAATCACGGTAATTTCTTTTATAATGTCATGCCTTTTGGTCTCAAGAATGCAGGGACAATGTATCAAGTAAACAAAATGTTTGAAGAATAGGTCGGCAAGCCTATGGAAGTTTCCATCGACTACATGCTGGTCAAGTTCGAAATGGCGGACACCTATCTGTCAGCCCTATAGGAGACCTTTGATATACTCCGTAGGTACGGCATGAAGCTAAACCCAGAGAAGTGAACCTTTGGGGTACGGTCTGGGAAATTCTTGGGCTATTTTCTTTTCGGTTGGGGTATCGAGATGAACCCAGAAAAAGTCAAGGCCATTTAGGAAATGTCGGAGGAACTGGGCAACGTCAAAGCTGTACAGAGAATGACTGGAAGGATTGCAGCGTTGGGGAGATTCATCTCCTGGTCCTCGGATCGGTTCCATGAGTTTTTTTAACCTAATGAAGAAGGGCAACGGCTTTGAGTGGACTTTGAAGTGTAACCAAAGCTTGAAAGATCTTAAGGAATATATGTCTGGCTCCACATAATGGCTAAGCTAAAAAATGGGGAGCACTTGTTCGTGTATTTGACGGTTTCATCGATCTCGGTCAGCATGGCGTTGGTACAAAGAGATGGGGAAAGTCAACTCCCGATCTATTACGCCAGTAAAACTTTGATGGGGGCGGAATCCCAGTATTCGGCCTCAGAGAAGTTGATCTTGGCACTGGTTACGACTACCCAGAAGTTGTGCCTATACTTTCAAATGTCATCTAGTGACAGTAGACACTGCCCCGTTGCAAGCCGCCGTGCAAAGTGAAAACCTCACAAGTCGACTATCTAAATGGGTCGGTGGAAATGAGTGAATATGACTTGGCATCTCAATCCCGCTCGAGCATGAGCACGCGGAGCTTATCCGAATTCAAAAATGATTTTGTTGCGGACGTACTGCCCAAATGATCCCAGGTATGAACCCCTATTCTACATTTTCCTTATTTCTTTTCCTTTTAATCTTATTTTTACAGGACTGGGATTGAGACTGATCTAAAGGGAGATCGACCTCGTCTAGAACAGACAGGAATCAGAAAATTCGTGTTACACTATTTTCCTTGATCGAGTTTCTCCCAGAAGGGTTTTTTCCCGACAAGGTTCTTAAGGCAACCACTGAAAATCGTATTACTCTTGAAGACATGGCCGAGCTTCAGAGACCACAAGCCGAAAGATCCTTCCGCCCTACTCGAAGTCATCGACTATGGTTAATGGATAGCACTCCCTGGCCCCTAACACAATTGAGGTTCTGCTTTTATCAAGACAGGAGTTTGGTCCGCAAGGCGCGAAGCCTTTAGCTCTTTCCTTTGATCAGCAATGTAAATGCAATCTGGCCACGCGTCTCATTTTTATGAATGAAAGAAATTTAAACTGACGTGGTCACACTTTAAATTTGTTGGTACGAACGAATCCCCCCACATTCGAATATATCCCCCATGAACACACGACACGGCCTGTGGGCCTCCGAGCATAAAGGAATCATAAACCTTACGCCAAAAGAGGAGGTCGAGATGTCCTCCTCATCGGCGTCAAAAATTAATAGGGGCCCCTCATTTTATTATGAATCGGATGAATAATACTTGATCATAACATACGCGGTCAGAAGTAGCATTCCCGGATTGGGAAAAGCGATTGCACACAAATACCAAACGCATAAAATAAAGTAATCAAAACTCCTAAACACATGTGTCCGAAATGAAAATAGATCATGTTTCTGATAGAAGGATCTCAGGGCAGATGGATCCTTACAATGGAGATGCTCCCCTTCAAAGGGACGGATAAACGTGACATCCGTACCACAATTAATACCAACAAAAATGAATTCAAGAAAATTTACATGCAACAATGACTGAATCCGAAAGAGATAATTTAGCAATTGGAACACAAGCAAGGATAGATGACATAAGGCAAAAACGAACGAAATAAATACGTTTATCATCCAAACATCGATAAGTCTTTACAAAGCAAAATCAAAAGAAAACACATCAAACATGGACTAGCGAGGGGAGATGGGGGTAGCATCGGATCAAAGCTTGGTGGCGTTAGGTGAAGGACCTACCTCGTCAGAATCCTTACAAGCACGGGTGCGGGATCAGAAGAAGTAATGTTAGGGGCGGAAAGGCCTTCGGTGATGGGAAAATCCTTGCGCCCCTCCGAGTTAGCTTCTGTAAGAACTCTCGGGGTATGCTTTCCGGCCTCTTCCGGGGCCTCCTCCTCATCCCAATCATCTGAAGACCAACCCTCATCACCGGATGCTTGATCTGCGCTATCAGCTGCAGGCTGAGTAGGCAATTCACCGGCTGCAATCTCTTCTACAAATAAGGAAGCAACAATTTTGGCATCAATGTCGTCCCGAACCTCTTCAAGCGCAAGTCTGCGAGCACGGTATGTAGCATAAGCCTTATCTAGAACAAATTTCCTCTTAAGATCCTGCATCTAGGCATCTTTCTCAGTAAGGCTCAACCGTTGTCCTTCAATGGTACCCAGTAGACTGGCATTGGACTGAGAAAGGCCTCTGTTGTCTTCCAGCTGCGCCTTGTTCCGGGCCCTCTGAGCCTTTAACTTCCCTCCCGATCAGCTATAGTCTTTTTCGCCACGACCTTCTCTTCAGCCCTCTTTTCCAACCCCGCTTCTAGGGTCCTAACTTTATCCATCAGCCTGGATTCCCTCTGAACAAGGCTCGTGAAATGATCCTGGTGGTCAGCCCATTTCTTCTGCAGGTCATCCAGATCGGAGTGAAACTTGGAGGTCTCCTCACTATGAATTTTTCTCTCTTATTTCGACTGAGCCAACCTTGTCTCTAACTTCTTGACCGGCACTAACTGGAATTCCAAGTTAGGAATACGCTCCTACAGCCTCTTGATCTCTTTCAACCTTCCCTTCTTTTCGATCAGTTTGCTCTAAAGGCCTGACCTGAAAAGAAAAATGGCACACTCAAAGTCATAAGGTGGCATTAGAAGTTGAATAAAGTATAAGGAAGGGAATAGAGAAGTCACTACATAACTGGGCAGCCACATGGGCACCAGCGTTCAGAAGGCAGTCAGTTGACACGGCGTCCATCTTTCTTTTGTCCTTCTCCGTAGCCAATGGCCTCATATATCTTGTAACTCCCACTGGTAGGGGTATCAAGTTACACTCTTGAGGAATGGACATGATGACTTGGCAAAAGGCTGAGGGGTTGCGCACTGGGGCCGGGAAGGTACTCACCAAACCTTCTCCCGAGCTCCTCGAGCATCGCCGGAGCTTCTCTTACGGGCTGAGCCCTGGGGTTGAAGATTTTTCCTACGGGGACCAATAGGGAAGGCCCCCGGAAAGATAACGAAAGAGATGAGACAAGGGTCGAGCCCAAGGCTCCACTTCTGGCATTGGAGGGAATAAAATAGGGATGGAACAGAGCCTATCATCGGAGCCAATTCCATCTCCTTGAAAAGAGTTTCAGTAGTGACTTCTTGAGAGGCCTTTCTTCTACTGATGAGTTCAGTGATTGGGTTCTCCTCTTTTCCTCGCTGGTGTCAGCTTCCAAGTCTATTGCCACTTGGGGTGTTACACCTCGACAATTTCATGTCGTTTCGTCGTGAATAGGCTAACGTCAGTTTAAGGTGAACATGAAACCTTCACGACTACAAGAGGGTGATTGGCAACCTTAATGCATATACGATAAGATTTTTAACTTATAGGACTTGGTAAAACTAGGTTCGTCAAAGGAAACGGCGTATAAGTTATGTTTGGGGAGGATTTCATGGTTGTCGAGCTAACGAATATTTAGTAAGGTATTGAGGATGAGGTATGATGTTCGTTAGATCGTTAAGGATGTGTTACACAAGTACCAAGAAGGTTCCATAAGGATTCGAGATCAAACGAAGCGACGAGAACGAATTCGGAAAAATTGGGGAGTATACCGTCATATAAAAGAACTGTATATTTTATACGGCCCGTATACCTGATCGTAGAACCCTTCTAGTGAAGGGTGAGTTTTTGGAAGAAATATACGGTCCATTATACGGACCGTATAATTTATACGGTCCGTATAGTAGACCGTATATTTCGGGTCGGTCCGAGTTCAATTTTTTATATATGCACGATTTCCTCTTTTTTTTCTCATTATTCACTTCTCCAACCTTCCAAAAACCTCTAGAACCATCTTCATAACACACTAATACATATCCAAGAAGGGTAAATCAAAGATCAAACATCCAAAGTTAGTAGAATCAAAGGTGTGGATGCTCCCTAGGGTTGATAGAGTTTGAGAATCTCTTTGGTATTGGAGTTGAGTTCTTCTAAAGTGGAGTATTTGCATTCAAAGATAATCTCTACATGACCAAAGGTGAGTTTTACAATTGTTTCTGTTAGTAATAGCGTTGAGTAGTTGAAGAACTTGAATTAGGAACAAATATGGAATACGAACTCGAATATGAAAATAATGGTATGTTGAGTTGAAAGGTAGATTGAGTTATGATTCATGGTGTAAAATGAGTATAATCTTGTTATGAATGACGCTAGTGATGTTGAGGAAGTAGTAGATGAATGATAAACATGATGTTGTATTATAGTTATGGTTATGGAGGATCTTGGAAGTGAATTTGGAAATTGATTAATATCTAGCCGAGGGAATTTACGTGTTACAATATTATGGGCGTTGTTACGATGTTTGGGAGTTGTTTTATTATATGAGGGAAAGTTGTGGAAACAAAGGAAATGTTGTCCAATTTTTGTTAGTCTTAGCCGCTTTAGTCTAAGCTTAAGTATACTTCGGATGATCTAATCTTCGTACGAACCCTTGTTCATGTAGAATTGTGAATTTGGAAGGGGATCACATAGTCGATATCGTGAAGGAGATATAAAGGTATGTAAAGCTAGTCCTCTTCTTTCAAAGGCATGACTCTTGTTGTATAATTCTTTCCTATACTCCCATGACCTTCTTATATCCCTAAGAATGGAAGTTAAAGATCTTCGAGAGTTTCTTATGAGACATGTTCCATGACAGTGACGATGATAATGATGTGTTCATGAAGTCGATATTTCTACGTTTATGATTTCATTGATGTTATTCTTCATTGTGGTCTCACCTCATGATGTTAATTCCTTCAAGGTGAGACGTAGTGATGACGATGAGGCCATAATGTAATCGGAGGACCACGACCTTACGTCACTCCGATAAAGCGCATTTTATTTGGGCTCTCATGCATGCTACTTATATTATATATGTATATGAGATGTATATGTATATAGGGGACGTAGGGAAAGGTGAGGCGCTATAGACGCATGGCCACCTGGTCAGCTGGTATATTATGATATCGTCCCGGACGCGGGATATATGGGTAATGGATCGGGCCGTTCGTTCCGCGGCAATATATATTGGTATATGATGATATATGGATCGGGCTGCACGTTCCGCAGCAATATTTGATATGATGATATTTACTTTATAAGCTTGCATGCATGACTCCGCCTTAAGAGGCAAGTAGTCACCGGTTATCTTCTTACCTTTTATTCTCTTGTTTCCTTATTATGTTATAGTGCATGTCTTACACACTCAGTACATTACTCATACTGACGTCCTTTTCTTTCGGACGCTGTGTTCATGCCCACAGGTAGACAGGGAGACGACCCAGCTTCCTAGGAGCCAGATCAGCTTGCACAGGAGCACTTCCATAGATCGGAGGTGCAGTTTCTGATATATTCTTTTGTGTACATACTTGGACATGGCGGGGTCCTGTCCCGTCTTCATGACTTCAGTACTTCAGTTAGAGACTCATAGATATTCATATGTGGGTAGCAGATGTTATGTGACTCTCGATGTATATTTTGTAAATTATTCTTTTGCTGCCGTGAGGGCTTATGTGTGTGTGTGTGTGTATATATATATATATATGTACATGTTTTATGGAGTGTTTTGTGATCAAATCGTGGTAAGCACTATCCTGGAGATTATATATGTACAGGTTGGGCGTGATAGCAGTATGATGAGTGGTGCTCGGTAGTCAGCTTCGGGTACCCGTCATGGCCCTCTAGTCGGGTCGTGACATGGGGGGGGGGGGGGGTGGCTGGGGTCCTCATAGTTGAACTCGGACTATCCTGGCCGACATCTGCTTGATTACTTCTCTTTGTGGAAGGGGCGAGAACCGAAGACCCCCTCTTCGATAGGATTACAGGGGGATTTCCTTGCCCCTGGAAGGATGCAGAAGCAACTTGTAGCACTTGTTGGACGACTACAGTCGGGTCCTCGGACACATCGGCCAAATGACGTTTGACAGATCCCTTGGGCAGCCTATGGTTCTTTCCTCTCTAGTAGTTCCTGTTTGAAATTTCTTTCCACACCCTGATGTTGGGGGAGAAGAAATCAAGGATTTTTTGGACCTACCTCGATAGATCCGATATTAGACTCGGCGTCCATGGAGCGGATGCAATAATTGAGAAGTATAAAATCAATGATCGAACATGAAGACATAGCTTAGAGAGGACAAGGGGGTTAAAAAACACTTACATTTATGGTTCCTTTGTTCGGGTATGGGAGCCTCCAGGGGCTTGACTAAATCCGCAGTGGTGATAATGACATATCTCTCTGTCCATCACCGATCAAAATCATCATCGATTCTTGTAATTATCGTGTTCTGACCACGCCAGGTTAATAGGAGAACCCCGGCCCTGAAGATCTACGGAGAATAGAGATGGATCAGGTGGGAGAAAGTAAAATCCTCCTGAACCTGCATAGAAAAGTACTTGAGGCACGCCACCGTCCTCCAGATCGTCGGTCCGACCTTGGCCAAGCACACTTGGTATTTTTGGCAAAACTCCAAAATTATGGGATCGATGTGGATAGGTATAAACGAAAGAGTTGCCAGGTCGATAGGAAGTAATGTTCTCCTCATTGGTCGGGAGAAGCACCTCGATATCCTTCCAGCCGCAGTCCTTCTTGACCTGGCTGAGGCTGTCCTTACTAATGGAGGTTCGATATACGTACGCCGACCATTCTCTTTCACGATTTGGGGCAGTAAAAGTACCGCGCACAGCTAGATCTTTATCGATCGACCATTATTCGGGAATAAACATTTTTTCCTATTGGGGGGTGATACTCGAGGTCGAGGCCTTTTTCTTCGATGCCTTATGTGCCGGAGGACGGTCGATCTGAACTTATTAAACTGAGACCTCAGAATCACTGTTTCCGGCTGCCTGGGATTGAGTGGTGGCGCCACCAGCGATAGATGAGTGGGAAGACATGGTAAAAGAGGGTTAAGAATATGATTAAGGTTTATTGATGGTGGCCTCAAAGAATGATTGCAAAAGGTTTCTCTGAAAAAAGAGAAGTTAGGGAAGTGATTCTTTGGAGGAGAGTTGCAGGTATTTATAAAGTTAAAAGAGTAAGTAGCGCGACCCAAAGTGGGGGGATGTTTTTTGGGGTGTGTGATGTGGCGTGATTTTACGCTACAATCGATGCTTTTAGGCTATAAGTTTTACTTGTTTTAAGCAAGTCTATGTGATTTTACGTGGTTTTTAGTGTTTTTCAGGTAACGGAACAGATTCGGAATGAAAACAGAGGAAAGTGCAGAAGTGGTCATAAACTCAGTTTACGGACCGTTTTCTTAAACACGGGCCGTATTCCATGGGCGTATTAAAGAATAAGAAGAACCAGAAAGACAGGCTGAGGAAATGGTGATTTACGAACAACTTTTACGGACCGTATTCCACTTTACGGTCCATATTTCAAAGCGTATTTAACCAATCGAGCATCTTGTAGAAAGTCGAAGTCTTGGAAGTTGAAAGACGACTGGGCAGTTTACGGACTGTAAACCAATTTACAGTCCGTATCTCAAAAGATTGAAGTTGCTCAGAACTGGAAGGAAGACCTTTCACTTTACGGATCGTTTTTTGTATCGACAGGGACCAAAGTGCAAATCTGCAACTTTCACATTTTTAGAACCTATAAATAGTCATTGTAGGATTTTAATAGTAATCAGTTATTATATTTTGACTTTTGGGCTTAGAACATCAAATAATCCCTGGTCGTAAACTGGTTTACGGTCCGTATTTCACTTTACGGACCGTATTTCGTATCGACGGGGACCAAAGTGCAAATCTGCAACTTTCACGTTTTCAGAACCTATAAATAGTCATTGTAGGGTTTTAATAGTAATCAGCTATTATATTTTGACTTTTGGGCTTAGAACATTAAATACTCTCTAGTTTTTTAAGGTTCAAACATCAAATCAAGTATTATCAATTCCTCTTTTCTTCCAAAGTAAGCAATTATGAATTCTTCAATTTCTTATTTCTTGTTCTTTGTCATGAGTAGCTAAATTCCCTTACTAGGGTTGTGACCCCAATGATGGGTGTTGTGTGATTGGGTTGTGATTGATGTACACATAATGGATTATTAGGGTTTATTTATTCTTCATTCTTCATTCATAATTAATGGTTGCAAACATTGATTAAAGCCATAACCCTTGATTTATTTGAGAAAATAATTAGGGTTGGTAAGAATAAATAACAAGGACTCAAAGCTTTAAACTTTGTTTAATAAATTCACTTAGGAATAAGAAGAATTTACTTGGCATGATTAATCGTTCTTCATATGTTACTTTCTTAAATTTGGAAAAATCATAGAAAGAGATAATCTTTATTTATTGGTGTTATACCCCATTTAAACCAGGTCCAAATTGAGTACAACATATTGGTGATTCCTGTTTGTTTTATTTTAAGGAGTCGCCACCTAATTGATTTTAAGGTGAATTAGGGCACCTAATTATTAACTAAGGTGAAGCTAACTAAACCCCGTTAATGGTCTGCTTAACTTACGTTTCTAGGTAAGGGTTCTAATTATCCTAAAGGGAAGGGGTTAGGCATCCTCTAGGATCCGTTAACTACGGTTATCCGGCCAAACTTAGGTTAATTAATTAAGGCTAAATATAGTGTTTAAATTTTAGATAATGGCTTACAAATATTGCCAAGGTTTTAAAGGAAAATAATGTTAGTTAAAATAAGATTTACAGAAAATATAATAATTTGTATAAAAGGAAAACTTTAAAGGCTATTTTAAAGTTATAAATGTTGCTAAGGTTTTAAATAAAAATGTTATTTAAAATAAAGCTTGCAGAAAATACAATAATTTGCATATAAGTGACAACTTTTAAGAAAGGACTTAGCAAATTTAAGCTTTGCATAAAATTATGTTGTATGAATATGACAATGTAGAAAAATCTAGACTTAAATCTTTATAAATAGGATGCAAAGGGAGTGAGTTTTCTTTCTCTTTTCATTGACTTTATTCAACTATGTTTGGCTAAAACATGCATTTTTGGAAACAATGCTTATAAAATATATACTTAAGTTACTATTTACATAATAATGACGTTTTGCAATTTTTAAGATAGTAAGTATAAAATATGATGTCCTTAACTCAAATATATGGTCATGCTATTTTGTAAATCAATTATTCCGCATAGAGTAAATATTAATCATTATAAGTAGTTTTAACATAAAAAAAAAAAAACTTATGGAATTAATTATTGGTCTTCCTTAAACTAATTACCCATTACTAAAACTAAACCTACTAATTTTGCTAAGGTTCATTTTATCTAAGGAAACCAATAAACAAAGTGAAGTATTAATTCTGCAATACAAAATTAAGGCACAAAAACAAAATAGAGGGGCGAATGCTGTTAAACGGGCTCAGCCCATTTTCGAATTGTTACTCATGCTGCTGCTGGAATGGGTTCAGCCCATTTTTTAAAAGATTGTTGCAATCTGTTGCTGTTTGCATGGGCCACGGCCTAATATTTTTGTTTTCTTTGCTGCGGGTAGGCTGACTCGAGAAAGAAGAGTTTACGTTGGGATTTTAGCCCAACATGGAATGCGAAAGGGGACGAGTCTCTCGGACTCATATGCGACAGTCAAGCACAAAAACAAAAGAAAAGGATTAGCATACAATCGATAAATAAGACTAAACACGTATAATGTAAATAAAACGGACCAGTGAAATATATATATATATATATATATATATATATATATATATATATATATATATATATATATATAATGTGTATATTTGAGTATATTTCGCGCACACACATTCATACGGATACTTAGAGGGTTAATATTGGAAAGCTTTTGCCCCCGTCTTCCCGATGTTGCACAAGTTCCAAGGGATTTCACGAATCCCAGGCATGGCTAACACCGGGGAGGGTTCAAGCTTAATCCATAATGACCCACTAAGGTCCTCATAAATGTATTAACTAAGATATACTGTTCATATACACACATATACATGATTCAATCAAATACGATGTGCTTATAATGTAAGAATAGTAAAGACAATTCAAACACAACATGCTTTTAGTGAACATATTGCAACAGTCTATTAACTACTTAGAAACTTAATTAAAACAGCAACTTGCTTTTAGTGAACATATTATCGGCTTCTGAATAAACAGAAAGAAAAGAGTTCAAATAAGTATAGCAGTCCAGTCTCCTATACTTCTATTCGAAATAATTCAAGTCACGCATAACAAGATAAATAACCAAACAGATATGCATCACATGCAGGCACAAAGCGGTGAAATCAAACATGCTTTTCATTGAGATAAGATAAACCAGTCAAGCAAAGGAACATGAAATCCGATATCGTAAATTATAGGACGGACTAAATTGAAAACAGGAGAAGGAAGCGCAACATGATATGGCTAAGTTAGGCAGGGATAGGAGCAGAAGGTACTGAATTAAGTTTTTATTTTTAAAAAGGGACATCTCGATGACTGTCGAAGTCAAAACACCATCTTAATCGTATTGATACAGATCTGTCAAGCTAGCTCATGTTCTAGGCAGGGGAGGGTCAACAGTCCATTTTTACGGCTTTAGCATTACAGTAGAGATATATGTGTGAATTTCAACACGATACAGAAGAGCATAGATCCACCTAACACATAACCATTCTCCTTTAAGGACAGTAAATCGTAGACCCGAGCAAAATAAAGTGACAGTGACTTAATCTCCTTATTTTTATACAAGAACAGCTAAGATCAAACACATACAAGCTCAGAAAATGCCATTTTATCCATTTTATACTAATTTAAGCCTTTTAAATGTTTAGAAAGTTGAACATAGCAAATATCACTGGCTGAGCCTACTGGTTTCCTCACTTCATTCATTTTTTTTTTCTTTTCCAAACTACCCATAAGACGACTGGAATCCACGAACAAATAAATTTCTTTCTTTTAGCAGGACAATAAAGACTCTCAAACGAAGGACTTCTTTCTCAATTCATTTTACCCCCTTTGAGCCATTTTTTAACTTAAGCCATCCATACACTAACACAACATTTGTATACAGACCCAACTACACACAGCTAAATCACAACATTACCTCAATAAACTTGTTCAGGCTAACTGACCACAGAAAAGGCTAATGCATACGAACACGATTAACAGGTCCCGTAATCTAAACTAACGCATGATTAATCCAATGACAAGCTTAAATCAACCACATAACCACGATTCACAGGTCACAGAATTGAACTGAACAAAACTGAACATGCTTAATTCAACCAAATAACTACGAACAAAAACTGAAATACAACTAAGCAAAGCAGATCACATAAACAGTTTCAAACATTCCAACAAATACTAAAAATAACTTAAGGGAAGGAAATTTACCTCCTTCGGGTGCAGCGAAGTGAGGCGTCGAATCTCCGAACTACCTCGAAACAACACAACTCCAAGCTCTCGGGCACTCAGATTCGAACAAACGCCGAAGTAAAAAAAAAGCAGAACAGGATTCAGTGTCTTGAGACGATATCAATAAAATTAAAAACTAGTATTTTTAAAGGGGAACTTGAGCGATTAAACACTTGTATTTGCGGGGTATTCAAAGCCGAAGAACTGTTTTTCAGGGGAAGGGTTTTAGGCGGCTCAAAAACTTATATTTTAGAGGGATTTTTGCGGCTCCAGAACCTGTCCTTCAATGACTCCCTAAACGATTATTTATAGGGATGAACTGGGGTTTCGCTAGGGTTTTACGACTGAAAATTGGGCGGGATTCTGGGTCGATTTAATTCAACTACAGCGTCAGTTTTTTCTGTCATCGATTAGAACCAAAGGAGAAGTAGACAAAAACAATTAAAATTTCTGTACTCGAAAATGAAAAGCAGCTGATAAAGAAACAAATTTTACCTCACAAATCGACGAAAACCATTAAAATATTTTCAGATCGAAGCAGAGGAGAAAGGAAACCAACAAAAATCTCAACTCGTCAACGGTTGAAAACACTGATGAGGGAGTACAGGGCATTAATTTTTTTTTCCCGAATCGGCCATGCATGGCCTGTGAAGGTGAAAGGCGACTGCGGAATCACCTCTTTGGTCGAGGAGAGAGAGAGACGAAAGGGAAGAGAGAGAGGAGCGTGGGGGGGGGGGGGGGGGGGATGCGGCGGATCTGTGAATGAAAGGGAAACCCTAATGGTTTCCTTATTTTGAAACGGACGGGTCGGGTCCGGGTCAAAAGGCTTAATGGACTGGGCTATTCAAATAAATGTGGGCTGATATGAAAATATTAAGCTGTTGATTGTAAATGGACTGAATTAATATGGGCTGGTTTGAAAACAATTGTTTGGGCTCGGACTTGGACTAATAATTCGGCTGATGAAAGAAACAATTTGGGCCTCTAGATTCAAATAAACACCCATTTTAATAACTCTATACTAACATGTGCTAAAATATCACCTAATAGAAAATATGTAATTATTAGCGCTCAGATAGTAAAATTATATGACGTTGTAATAGCCGTGCAATAATATTTTGAAAATCCACAGTAAATAAACGCTATTATTTAATTATGCGAAAATAAATGCGATGTGTGTGCATAAGATGGTAAAAAATGCTGAAATGATAAAAATGCGGATTATCATAATACCGGTAATAATAAAATAACAATGATAATAATAATAATAATAATAATAATAATAATAATAATAATAATAATAATAATAATAATAATCATGATGATGATAATAATAATGGTAGCAGTAACAAAAACAATAACAGCTAGCGAACGAAAACGCCGGTATTAATAAGAGGCTAATAATTATAATATAAATAATTATTTTAAAGTTGCCAAAATATCAGAAGCGTAAATAAATATTTTGGGGGAAGACGGGACAAAATTGGGTGTCAACAATTGGGAAATAGTAGAGATTCAAATAGAGTTTAAGTGCATTCATATAATAATCCATTAGAAGTATATCAAGATCAATACCCATGATCATACACTCTATCTAACGGGACACAACCTTAGTTTCTTTTACGATAAATTTCCACCAAAGCAAGTAGATAGCAATTAGTCATAGAAAAATCAACTATGACCAAAAAACCATCGGATTAAGACATTAGACCTAAGCTTAGCATCCTATGACTTTAGTAACCTTTTCACACCATATTCCCTGTGGGATTCGACCCCAACCTTGTTGGGTTACTGTATTTGACAATATCCGCGTTATACCATTAATAGGTGCAATTTGAGCGTATCAAATTTTGGCGCCGTTGCCGGGGAATACGGTTTTGAAATTACTAAATAGTGTTTGCTTTATTGAAGTCTTTTGCTTATTCCATCACACCTTGTGAATATTTGTATAGTTGTTTTCTGTGTGTCATTTTATTTAAAAAAAATGGCGTCTTTCCATCAAAACTTGTTTAGTAGTGATTTTTATTGTTAGCTTGGCCAAATTGGTGAGTTCAAACTCATGATGCAGTGTCTGCTAGGTGAGGGTAACGAAAATCAAAAAGCCTTAGAAGAATACCTGGAAACTAGTCTCCAACTTGGTTTGATGACAGACGAATAAAATCCTTCATGGGCAAATCATTATGAACTCCCCAATGCTCAAGATGAAAGGATAAATCATGAAGATGAGCTTATTGGGAATGCCAAAGAAAAAAATAAATTGGAGTCAACCATTGTTCTGAAAAATCTGGTTGGTGTTGACTCCAATCCGGGGAAAAAAGAGGATGTCGTAATTCAGGAAGTTCAAAAGCCTTATATTTTGCAATTCGAAAATTCAAAAAGGCAAAACGACATTCCTCACTTAAAAGCTAAGAAGTGTAAGACGAAAAATATTTTACTTGGCGTGGTCACCTATTTACCACCCCCCACTGCTCGTGGTCACAAACTTGAATCCAAGTTGGGTGCTCAATTCATAAGCTCCAAATGGCGAGAAAAGCGGCAAAGTTGGTAAACGTCGTGCCGCGACGTTAAATCAAGCGCTTGGTGGGAGGCAACCCATCGTTTATAAATTTTTAGAATAATTTTTTTTAACTAATATTAAAAAGAAAAAAGAAAAAAAAAGGAAAGGAAATTGGGGTGGTAATGTGCTGAAGAAAAGGAAGATTGTTGTTATGGTGAACAGAGATGACTATAGCACTCAGTGCTAGCAGGTATGCCTAAGATTTTTTGTATGCTTATGTGATGCAGTGAGGACACTGCAAATTTTATAGCTGGGGGTGGCTATCTGGTATTGTTGTATTGTAAATATGTGTTTAGGACCCTATTGTTGAATTGTAAATATGTGTTTAGGACCCCTCTCGACTTTTCTTTACTAGAGTTCTTTTCCTGAGGGGTTTTATATTTTTTGTTGAAACTGGCATGTTTAGGATGTTGCTTAGGTTGAATAGAGTAGTTGTGACTTATTTGGTGTTACTTTGTAACTGATGGCATGTTGTTATGGTTGTTGGAAATTTTGGACCCCTCGAAAATTTGAAAAATACATACTTAGAACAGTTATTGGTTGACATGATTGATTCTTTATATGACATTATGATTATTGGGGTATTGTGTGTGATAAATGACTACTTAGGAGGTCACAAGTGTAAAAATAATTGTCCTTATGCCAATGTGTGTGTGAGCTGTTAGTTTGGTTCTGTTTATGCATGTATAATCTAGAACTTGCCCGGTTGGTCTTGCATGAAATCCGAAAGTTAGTTTGGTTGTGAGATGATCTTAGGCTTTCTTTGTGTAAATAGTCACTTTGCCTAAATAAGCCTTACCAAAATTTCAAATATCCCTAGTTTCCCTTTGTGAGCCTTTTGACCTTTTTCTTGGCTAGCCAATTATGAAACCTTACCCTTTTGAACAATTAATCCATCTTCGCACCCGTTCCTTCCTTGATGCTACTAGATAGTTGAGGCAAAATGCCTAAGTTGGGGGTGAATTAAATGTGGAGTAGATGTTAAAAACATAAGTTGGGGGTGGTGGAGTTTGCTAATGGGAATTCGATGTGGTAGTTGCATATAAAAAAAAAATCAGAAAGTTGTAACACAAAAAGATTTGCAAGTTGGATAGGAATAAAACCACATCGAGGTCGAAAACTTGAAAGAAAATAAAAGGGGTTGGAAAGAAAAGGGGTGAATTAAGGTGAAGAGATGTTGTAGTGTTCAAGGAGGGGGAAGTCACAAATATTCAAAAGGTATCCTACCTGTCCCTAAGCCTACATTACAAGCCGAAACAAGTCCTAACGTGATCACAACCGAACAAGCCTAGGATGAAAACATAAAAAATAAGGGCAAGCCTATGGTATTTGCATGTGTAGATATGAATTTCTTTGTGAGTGTGAGTGTTTTTCTCTTCTCTTTCGTCTTCGTCCCATTCTTGTTGTATTTATGTGTGTTGGGACATTCTTTGGTCTATGTGAGGGCATAAGGATGAGAATTGAGCAAAATAAAGTGACCGCCTAAAGTAGCGTTTGTGTGCATCATAATGTGTTCGATAATGTAATGTCATGCATTGAAGCTTCATTGTTAGTCATAGCGTTCTTGAGTTATGTATATTGCTTTAAAATAGAAAATTGGGGAGGTCCTTTGAAGAAAAACATGCATGCCGGTAGTTCAGAGTCAAAACCAATGTATACATTATTATTCTATTATATCTAGGTGTTAGATTGAGTCGTTGTTTTGTATGGCTTGCTTGAGGACAAGCAAATACTTTAAGTTGGGGGTGTTGATGTGACGTGATTTTACGCCACAATCGATGCTTTTCAGCTATAAGTTTTACTTGTTTTTAAGCAAGTCTATGTGATTTTACGTGGTTTTTAGTGTTTTTCAGGTAACGGAACAGATTCGGAATGAAAACAGTTGAAAGTGCAGAAGTGGCTGTAAACTCAGTTTACGGACCGTATTCTTAAACACGGGTCATATTCCATGGGCATACTAAAGAATAAGAAGAACCAGAAATACAGGCTGATGAAATGGTGATTTAGGAACAACTTTTACGGACCGTATTCCACTTTACGATCCGTATTTCAAAGTGTATTTAACCAGTCGAGCATCTGGCAGAAAGTCGAATTCTTGGAAGTTGAAAGACGATTGGGCAGTTTACGGACCGTAAACCAATTTACGGTCCGTATCTCAAAAGATTGAAGTTGGTCAGAACTTCAAATACTCCCTGGTCATAAACTGGTTTACGGTCCGTATTTCACTTTACGGATCGTATTGCGTATCGACGGGGACCAAAGTCCAAATCTGCAACTTTCACGTTTTCAGAACCTATAAATAGTCATTGTAGGGTTTTAATAGTAATCAGTTATTATATTTTGACTTTTGGGCTTAGAACATTAAATACTCTCTAGTTTTTTAAGGTTCAAACATCAAATCAAGTATTATAAATTCCTCTTTTCTTCCAAGTAAGCAATTATGAATTCTTCAATTTTTTATTTCTTGTTCTTTGTCATGAGTAGCTAAATTCCCTTACTAGGGTTGTGACCCCAATGATGGGTGTTGTGTGATTGGGTTGTGATTGATGTACACATAATGGATTATTAGGGTTTATTTATTCTTCATTCTTCATTCATAATTAATGGTTGCAAACATTGATTAAAGCCATAACCCTTGATTTATTTGGGAAAATAATTAAGGTTGGTAAGAATAAATAACAAGGACTCAAAGCTTTAAACTTTGTTTAATAAATTCACTTAGGAATAAGAAGAATTTACTTGGCATGATTAATCGTTCTTCATATGTTACTTTCTTACATTAGGGAAAATCATAGAAAGAGATAATCTTTATTTATTGGGAAATAGTAGAGATTCATATAGAGATTAAGTGCATTCATATAATGATCCATTAGAAGTATATCAAGATCAATACCCATGATCATACACTCTATCTAACGGGAACACAACCTTAGTTTCTTTTACCATAAATTTCCACCAAAGCAAGTAGATAGCAATTAGTCATAGAAAAACCAACTATTACCAAAACCATCGGATTAAGACATTAGACCTAAGCTTAGCATCCTACGACTTTAGTAACCTTTTCACACCATTTTCCCTGTGGGATTCAACCCCAACTTTGTTGGGTTACTATATTTGACAACGTCCGCGTTATACCATTAATAGGTGTAATTTGAGTGTATCAGTGTTTTAAGTCATATCTCAAAAAAAGGGTTCCGCCATCATTGTGAAGGCGCGATCTTCCACAAAAAGGCTAGGCTGAAAATGGAACATGTCGCCAATAGCATCTGATAGGAAAAGAATGTGTTCTAGGGGAAACGACGCACCGAATGAGAGAAGAGGCGCATTAAATTCAAAATCCTGACAAGATAAGCCGCGACGATTAGAGGAATTCCCCACGCGAAGGTTAGAAGTAATGGGCTCTTCCATTTCCCGGGTTCACGATTAGGGTAACCCTGAAAAATGGGGGATTATCTGTATTAGGCCCAAAATCGGCCCGGGGTCGCGTACGAGATTGGGGGCTTAGGGAGAACGGGTGGAACCCTCACAGCTGTAACCCATTTTCACCAACTCCAGTCACATCCTCTATTCTAGATCAAAGAGCCATTGACTAATACTAACATTGGGGGCAACCTCATGTCACATCACGCGTACGTTAGGCTTGAAATGTCTTGTTTTGGTTTCTATATAGATAGCTTATCATGTAAGCTAAGTCATCTTAATCTCGTCGCTTGTAACCTATCTCTTATTTTTTTCTCTCAATAAATGTACTTCCGGGCACACTGATTATCTCGGAACACATATTTATCTTGCTTGATTTTATCATTTCTTAAGCTCGGTTCTTTCAATCTAACTCTTGTAATCACGAATACTAACCCCAAAAGGAGAGTTTCCGGGATTAGATTCGACCCACTTGTCTTAAACCCTTGAAATACAAATCTCTAACTAGTTATCCGTTTTCACCGGAAAACACTAGCGACTTTTTATTATTCTGCTTTTGCTTTTGATTCAAGTCATTGTTTTGTTTTTTCTTATATTTACTTCCTATTTTGCCCTCATAAGTAGTTGAGAAAAGAAAGTTTTTATGGTTCAACAAAAAACTAAATAGATTAGGGTGCAAATCATTAAAAATATAATATATGGTGCAAATTGCAATTTATTCGTAAAAATTAACTCTGACATCTATTTACGTAATAAATTACTTGTTAATTCGGATAACGTGATGGTCAAAAGAATAATATACTCAAAACTTGCACAGGAACTTGGAGATGTATTCTGAACAATTAAAGGACAATAATTTATAGAATTGAATGTTCACACAATGAAAGGGAAATTAATTTAAAAAGGAAATCTGATAAGAATGGAAGAAATATGATTCTACCTTTTTTGGATCAATTATTTAAATTCTATAATTACTGCAAAGGCAGATGGTCCGAATAAAAGGAAAGAAGGTTATCGGAGGAAGAATTTTTATGGGAAAAAAATCATACAATATATTATACTGAAAAGGAAATACGTACTGTTTATGGAAAAAAATCAATATTTATTCGTTAATACGAGGAGACACTTTTTTGGAAATATATACAATCGACTCTGCCACCTATTTATATAGCTACATGTTGGCTTGAAAACTTGTGAATCTGAAAAAGAGTTACATAAATATTAATTAGCTATTTTACCATGGCTAAGTTTTCTTTCCTCCATCTTTGTTTGATTGTTTTTCTGTTGTCAGGTCAGTATTGATAAATTTTTGTAGCATTTACACTTTTATCAGTTTTCATTCCCTATTTCTGCCTATGTTTGCGGTTTATTTGCTCCTTTTTTTTTTTTCTTTCCTACGTGTCTGCTGATTAAAATGTTTGTGTAACGTGTCAAAGTATAGAGAAACCTATACTTCAAGAGCATAATATATTAATATATATCGTTATATTCCTAGTATTTGAAATACTTAATGGGCTATTTAGAAATGCAATTAAAATATCTTCGATCAAGAATATGTATGTAATTGTCGCCTATTAGGAATACGACAATTCCTACGTACCGAACGAAGTTAAGGTCCTAAGTTTTTTTTTTTTTTTTTTACTAATATCATCGGTCAATTACTAGCTACATCGTTGAGTGCATATAGAAAGGAAGATCTTTTAATAATATAAGTATGTTTAGTTATTCTTTTAGCCTTTGGAAGGAGGCAATTTAATTTTTAAAATATGTGTGTAATTTGCAGGTGTATTAGTTGATGCTCAAGCTAAGAAAAGAAAGAGATGCAGCGCAATATTACATCGAAATCAGTGTGACGCTCAAAGCTGTTTGGATGAATGCAATAAGATTCATGGCAAAGATAGTTTCACTGGAGTTTGTGCTGGTCTCGAACCACAAAGTTGTGTCTGTGTTTACTATTGTGGGCCTCCAGTGTATTAGCTTTTATTGAATAAATCTTTTCACTATTTTCATGAATTAGAATTAAAGTTAAGTACGATGTTGTTTCTCATTTAATTATGATGGTTTCATTGCCAAAGGTATTGATTAAATTTTTTTTATTATAATTATTATGTCGTAGATTGATTAATTTTATAATTACATGAATTTTTAGAGTATGTTGAAAATCGATATATAATTACTAAGTTGTGTAATTACCACCCTGGTAATTATATAATCGAGTAATTACATATAGTAATTTCAATGACCCATTTATTTGTCATAACATAATTACACTAGTGTAAAATTCGTAAAATTTTGGAGACTAAGTTAGGTATAACGAAAGACATAGACAAAGAGTGTTGGACGAAACACAATAAAACGAAAGACAGAAGAGAGTTGCAAGGTTGGACGTCATAGGAAGTGAGAGCAGTTCCAACCCTGCCAGTGTATCACGCTCATCAGAGCGTCGGAAGTCGAATTTCAATTTGGGGATGTAACAATCCGACCCATGAATCTAAGCATTTATGATTTAAATTACATTTAAGGCTTCCAACAGGTTTGTATAACCATTAATGACTTGTCCGTATGATCGAGGTTAGTCCAAGGGCTCGAAGAATTTCTACATGCTTGAAACACAAATTGTGATTGCAGATATTCTATTGGTCTAGCCCATCACTACCTCCGGAGCCGGACATGACAGTGTGATCACAAAGAGGAGCCGGCGGGTAAACGGGAAAGAAGAATTTGCACTAAGAACAAGGAAGTCAACCTTTTGACGCAACGTGAATGTGATGATTGGACAGAAGTCACGAAGAGAAAAGAAGAGTTGACCAGCAGGTCAAATGTTCTCCACGATCGCGAAGGTTTAGTCTTGACCATGAAGGTCTGCCAGATTCCGAACTCCGCACTAGTGATGAAGGAACACAAATTTGAGGAACAAATATACAAGTTGTTTGTTGTGATTCGCTAGCCGTTTTGAACTTATATATACATGATGTTTTGGAGAGCTAAACACATATTTTCTCATCCTTCCATTTGTCTACTATAATTCTATTTTTTTTTAATTACTATAATTATGTTGTTTTTACTTCAAACTTATAATAGAAAGAGTTTGTTGAATTCTAGAGATGCTCCTTATTATTTTATATGTTGCATGGAAGAAATTTCATTATGACTTCGTCTTTGACACACATCAAGCTAATTTATATTCTCCATAATTTTTCTAGTAGCAGAAGTGCTATCTAGGGGTGTGGCGGGATCTCCTTTAAATTCCTTCATTGGGTTTCATAGGGAATTAGGTTTTTGTTGAGAAAAAAAAAATTGTTGAAGGAAACAACATCAACAACATTCCCACTGTGATCTCACAAGTAGGGTCTAGAGAGGTTGAGGTGTACGCAGACCTTAACTTTGTGGGGAGGTGGGGGGGGGGGGGGGGGAGGGGTGTGGTTGGGGGTGTAGAGAAGCTATTTTCGATAAACCCTATGTGAATTTGTTAAAGAAAATATTCATAAAAATAATCAATGATAAAAGTTTAATATTAAAAAAGGAAAAATGAGTCGTACTATAATTATTTTTTCATTAATGATAATAGATTGAGAGAATTGTTTCGAAAAAAGTCAAAATAAGAGAGGTAAGCATAAAATAGTAAACGACAAGGTTGATTAGTGTTACGAAGTGAAACCTGTAGAGAGGTCTCTGAAATTATTATTCAAAATAATTAATATCGTATTTGTACAAATTTTTACAGCGGCACATGGAGAGTAGCATTTATATTTTCTCATTTTATGTTTACTTTATTTAAAAATTGAACGGCCTCTAAACAATAAATATTGAGGGTGTTTGGTTAAGCTTAATATCTGGTTTGACCAGCTTATAAGCACTTTTCGGCTTATCTACGCGTTTGGTAAAAAATAAAAGTGCTTATAAGCCAAAATCAGCCGTAAGCAATAAGTTGATCATCCCTAACTTATTTTTTTTCCAGCTTATAAACACTTTAGTTTGACCAAAGATTTTTCTATTCAATCCCTAGTATTATTTTGCAATCTCTCAAATACCCTTGCTGAAATAAAACCCCAAACCAAGTTCGTGATTTGATTGCTGAGAGTGTTTATTATAGTTGAATGTTTTAATAAATTAGCAACAACCAAAATTTCATTAGGCATTTGTTTATTCTATACTAATATTTTAGTATGTTTTAAGTATGTTTTGCACGATTCAAATTATTATTTGTTAAATCATAGAGTTTGATTACCTTTTAAATTATCATAAAATGATATATATAAAAAGATAATCTAAATTCTATATTAAAGATAACGAGGCATAAATGATTTTATATTTGAATCAACCTGAAATTGAAAATAATGTGAAAATTACTTTTTTATTAATGTAAATAACTTTAAGGACAGTTATGTAACACCCCACATCTTGGAACTGAGTTTAAGCTCATATTATTAGAGTTCTAGTGGAAACATTGAAGGTTTGAACGTTTTGCGAAAATGGTTGATAGGCCTAGTTCGGGCAGCAATAACTCCTTGATCAGTTTGGAATTTTGGAAGGTACTATCAATGAAGTTGTAGTACGTAGAAATACCTTTCTAACGATATAAGGACCAAGCCAATCAGAGATCCGAGCAAGGAGATATGATCGTCTCAATATGGCTAATAGTAAGGCACTTGAAATCCTATAGAATCGGCTAAGTTTTTGATACGTCTGCCTTCCAGTCAAATTTCATGAACATCAGTTGAGAATTTGAGAAAACTTCCTTGATGAACGTTGTATCCCTTTGAAATATCTTTCCAACGGTATCTTACGGGGGTCAAACGGACATCTGTGCAAAGAGTTATGCCCATTTTACTGAAGCCTGTTCGCTGGAAATTCTGCCAGCGTAACGGTGACGTTACGGACCGTAACAGTGGACCGTAACGTCCCGAAAATTTCCAGAACCTCACTGGAAATTTTCACCAAGGTACGGTACCAAGTTACGGTCCGTACCTCGTGTTACGGGACCGTAACAGTGACCGTATCTTGGTCCGTATGTACGTTTCGGGTCACCTGACTTCGGGAGGCCATAACCCTATCATAACTTGGGAATTTCGGAAAACCCAAAGAACGAAAGTTGTATATAATTGAAATACCTTTCCAACCATAGGTTGTGGGTTCACAGGAGACATCGGGATAGGGAGATATGGACGTTTTAAGACAGAAAGGTCCCAACCCATTTTCAAGTTGGGTCAAACCCATTTCCCCTTGGTATATAAGGGAAATGTAACCCTAGCAGCCCCATTTTTCCCATAACTTCAGATTTTAGAGAGAGGAAGTGAGAGAGAGGGGAAATTAGAGAGAGAAAGTAGAAAATCAACCAAGTTTAAGGCCCCGAATCCCGAAGCTCGTGAAGGATAAAGTGTAGTACAAGTTGTTGCCGTCATTCTAAGCTAAGGATCGAACTTGGGGGTGTTGATTTCGTGATTACTACTCTTGAAAGGTAATTTTTCTACTCCCTAATCATTTATGGTTGTGAATTGATGAATTCTTGGAAGAATAACAATTGGGTTTGATGAAGAGAATTATATGAACTATGCTAGAATTGTTGGATTGTTGACTTGGGATTGTTGTATTCATATGGTTGATGAAGAATGATGTTAATTACATCTAATTGATATTGTAGAATTAGCTAGAAGTAATAGAATGGGGATTGGGTGAAGAAAACACCATTAATGAGGGTTATAGAGCTTCATGCCCACTAAGTGTTTGATAAAATGCTTAGATGAACAAAACTTGGACATTGTTGCTAATATAGAATCCCTATGGCTTGTATTGCTATAGATTGAAGTTGAAGGGATTGAAGGACATTGTGATACGCTCAAAAGCGGGAAGTAAGGTATGTAGAACTTCCATCCACATGTGGGAATCTCTACGTTCTTCCCCATGATCCGTTTCGTAAAATCTATGAAGTTCAAATCCTAGGGGATTAAACCCAACATATTGGTAGCCCGTAATTATGTATGTATGTACACGAATTCCGTATCTATGTTCGTTATTGTATTTCCTAATCTTCCATTACGGACATTAGGGATCCTAGCTTAATCCATGAATCATGAATTCTTCCTCATGTGTTCTCATTATGTTCATATGAAACTGCATGAGTTATTTTGCAAGTTATAAACATGTTTTCAAGTCAACTACAAATATATGATTATGAACTATTGTATTACTCATGAATCAAGAACATGTTTGCAAGACTATGACAACTCATCTTATGAAACTATTTTACAAGTTATTTCATGAAACTATGTTTACAAGATTATTTCATGAAATCATGTTTACAAGATTATTTCATGAAACCATATTTACAAGTTATTTCGTGAAATCATGATTTCAAGACAAGTACAAGTTAATTCACGAAACCATGTTACAAGTTATTTCGTGAAATCATGATTACAAGTTAATTCACGAAAATCATGGGCTTTTTAGCCAACTATATTATGTTCATGTTTTTGGGAGTTGCACGAATTACCGAGAAGGCTCAGATAGCCTGAAACTATGTAGCCACCATAGGACAAGGATCGCTCCGCCAGTTAGGACGATACCTTAATTTCACACTGAATGGTTCCATCAGGTACGTTATTACCTTATACCCTGGCAAGGTATAGGGGCTCTGCTGGTCCGGCGAGGTACCAGACTCCACGTATCCACGTGGTGATATCATGTGTCGGTTTATGAAATGCTCTCCCTACTTATCATGTTTTACTCATGTTATATATATATGTACTCATGCTCATGCTCATGTTCATGTCCAAGTTTTCAGCTTCAGTTCTTATCATGTTATTCCATGTCCCATGTTGTTTCTCTCGGTTGCTTTACATACCAGTACATTCAATGTGCTGACGTCCCCTTTTTATTGCCCGGGGGCCTGCATTTCACGATGCAGGTACTGATATACAGGACGACACATCTGCTCAGTAGGACAACATTCGTATCAGCTTATTGGTGAGCCCCATCTCATTCGGGGTTTAGTCAACTTTTATTTTATGATTAATTATGCATCTAAAGGTATGCTGGGGGCCTTGTCCCAGTAAGTATGTTTTCCAGTCAGACTCATGATAGAGGTTTCATAGACTAGACAAGTCAGTTATGTCATGTCAGACATTTGGAGTCGTATAGCCATTTTGGCTCACTTATGTTTAAACAAGTATTTTATTAAGTATTATGACTTACCATGTTTTATAAAGGCTCATCATGCATTCACGTTATATTCCGCTTATGTTATGCATCATGATGATTCAGGTAGTCATGTGGTTCGCTCGGTCCCATGCAGTCAGGCACCGAGTGTCGTGTTACGTCCAGGCCATGGTTCGGGGCGTGACAAGTTAAGTCATTTTAAAAGAAATCCTGCTTATCAGCACTTTTTTTGCCAAACACTTCAGCTGCTTATTATAAGTTTCAGCACTTTAATCGAAACACGTAACTGCTTATCTATTAAATCAGCTTCAGCACTTAAAAATGCTTATTAACACATAATGTTTATCAGCTATTTTAAATCAGCTAGGCCAAACGGGTTGTTTGCAATAATTAAAGGGAATTTTACATAAATGACTAACATTTAGGGGTTTTAAATTGGGCATAGCTACATTTTAGCTAATTACATTTTGTAGCTACAGTGCACGCCACAGTAGTTTGCTACAGTTGATTATATTCAGAAATCGGATTGTATTCAAAATTCGGTTGAGTCAGATTTTGCTGTATTCAATTCAGATTTTGCTGTATTCAAATCCGATGTATTCAACTAAAACATCAAAAACACAAAAATTTGCACTAAAAAAGTTAACGAATACACTCAAAAACTGAATACAAGAAATAAATTTTACTCTATTCATTTGTATACACTTCAAAATTCGCTGTATTCATTTGTATACAAAAAATAAAATTAACGAATACACTCAAAACTGAATACAAGAAATAAAATTCCAGTCAGATTCCGGCCAGATTTGGTTGTTCCCATCCAGATCTGACCGTTGTCACCGTCGTCGTCATCAACACCGGATTATATTAAAAAATAGAAAGCCATTTCCGGCCAGATCTGACTGTTTCCGTCCGGATCTAACCGCTATGGGAGGCGGAGCTGTAAGCCGTCGTCGTCGTGAGGGAGAAGAGAGAGAGACGGCGAACAACAACAAGAGTTACTGCAAGAACTTGCTGAATCTGCCAGTGCACCTGCTTAACAATTTGAGACTTTCCTTCGTGGAACACTTGTCGCACAAATCCCTGATAGGTCCTCGAATCAGCAGTGTTTAAATGTACCATAAGGATATCATTCTTGTTACAATTGTTGTCAATCTAGGATTAGTACAAATGAATGAGGAAATCTAGTGCTAACCGGGAGCTCTGTCAGATCGCCATTTAGGAACTTAGCTTCTAAATGTTACAGAACACTTCGACGAGGAATTCATTATTGAACATTAATGTATTGCTTGTGGATATTCCCCTCGTCAATTTGAAAATCAATATATTTGCTTGTGCATATTGCCCTCATCGAGCTCATTATTTGAAAACCAACGATGAGGAGCAGTGACATCGTCATACTTCGACAGGGGTTGTATGTTCCGTCTGGCTTTCGCATGAAGCAGTGGTGATGATGAGGAGCAATGACCGGAGCTCCGACAGCGATATTGAGAGCAGAAGGGAGGGAGAAGGAGGGAGGCGAGAGAAAAATGTGGATACAGGGGTTGCTTTTTTATTTTAACCTATTTTGTATGTTTATGGAATGTAATTGATATATAGTTATGGAATGTAATTGATATACACTTTTTAGTTATGAGGTGTAAACAAATTAAAGTATAACTACTAGAGATCTAATGTTAGCTACACCATGTAGATTTCCCATAATTAAAATTAGTGACGCGCAATATTTCATTAGGAATGGAAGGGGAGAGGACTTACGTGAGACCAACGTCTCTACTGAATATATTATTTATAACAAGTAAATATTATTTACGAACAACTTTTACCTCTAAATAACAGGAATAATAAATATTGTATCATTATTTACAATAAATTATTATTTATGAAAAATTTAAACAGGCAAGGAAGGTGAGAGGACTTACCTTAAAAAAAATTTAATAAAAGAACGTTAATTATGTTTCTCAGTTGGGACGATAGCTTCTAAAGCTCTCTCATTATACAAAAAAGGGTAAAAATTTACTCGCATCAGATGTTGCACTAAAGGAATAGATGCATTACACGTATTTGTACATACATTTTTCTCACTTAACTGTGGTTTTTTATCATGCATTTTTACTTCATTGATCACTTAACCATGATAGTTTGATATGATTTGGTGTAAATACCCATTGCATGTAAACAGGGACGACTCAATGAAATTCGTGGCCTGAAGCCAAATCTTAATAAGAGGTCTCAACTATATTCAATTAAACTAACTTCTGTGTGCGCCATGTGTGCATTTTGTGCATCACACGTGCATCCCGTGTGCCCACTTGCATCCAATGTCAATTAATAATAAATTTTTTTAAAATCACATAAATATTATTTTTTAAACATGTGTGAAAGGTATACTTCTAAAGTAAAATGAAATTAGTGCAAGCTCCAAATAATGAAGAATTGTCCTATTTCAGCTAACTTGGTAGTTAAACTCAAACTTATTAAATATTGTTTAAACTTTGGGACGGTTGTTTCTTGGAATAGTTTGCTGAGCATAGGAGACTACTACTACGAGCTATTTTCTAGATTAATTCAATAATTTTAAGAAAAAAAAATCTCTACCCCTAATTTTCATGTTAGTAACTATTGAAAAATGACCCCCAAAATTTAGGGGACTAAAACACTTGCCATTAGTGGCTTGTGTATTGAGCCGGCCCTGCAGTAAGTGTTTACCAACAAAATTTTTGATTCTTTTTATTTATGTACAATCTTATAATAGAATACTTGTCAATTCTGAGAACATGATGGTCATATGATTTTTTTTTTCTTTTTCAAATGGTCATATGAATAGAATACTCAAAATTTGCGACGCCATTTGGAGATGAATCCTGAACAATTAAAGGTCAGTAATTACCGAAAGAGAAGGTTCATAGAATTTGAAGTTCTCACAAACTGAACGGAAAAATGATTTAAAAAGGAAATCTAATAAGCATGGGAGAATTTATGATTCTACTCTTTTTGGATGAATCATTTAGATTTTATAATTACTAGAAATGCAGATCATGCTCTGAATAAAAGGCAAAGAAGTTAAACGAGGAAGAACTTTTTGTGGAAAAAATAATTCATATAGTTTATAATACTAAAAAAGGAAGTACTTTTTATGGAAAAAAGTTCATAAAATTATTATATAGACCAAGGAGACATTTTTATGGAAAAATATTCATAAAATCAACTCTGCCATCTATTTATATGGCTATAGTTTTGCTTGAAAACTGGTGAATTTGAAGAAGAGTTACATACACATTATTTAGCTATTTCACCATGGCTAAGCTTTCTTTCCTCCATCTTTGTTTGCTTGCTTTTCTACTGTCAGGTTGGTATTGATAAGTATATGTACCATCTACACTTTTATCAATTTTCATTCTCTATTTCTGCTATCTTTGTAGGTTTTTTCTCCTCTTTTATTTATTTTCTACGTATCTGCTGATCAAAATGTTTGGGTAATATGTCAAAGTATAGAGAAAATCTATATTGCAAGAGCATCACATATTAATATCGTTATATTCTTAACGGTTGAAATACTTCAAGGATTATTTGGAAAAGCAATTAAAGTATCTTCAATCAAAGAAAATTTGTATAATTGTCGCCTATTAGTAATACGGCAATGTTTACGGAGCAAAGTTAAGGTCCTAATTAGGATCCCATGATTTTTATTGATATAGTAGGTCAATTGCTAGCTACATATTTGAGTGCATATAGAAAGGAACATCTTTTTATAATATAAGTATGTTTAGTTTATTCTTTTAGCCTTTGGAAGGAGGCAATGTAATTTTTAAAGTATGTGTGTCATTGGCAGGTGTATTAGTTGATGCTCAAGCTAAGAAAAGAAAGAGATGCAGCGCAATATTACATCGAAATCAATGTGACGCTCAAAGCTGTTTGGATGAATGCAACAAGATTCATGGCAAAGATAGTTTCACTGGAGTTTGTGCTGGTCTTGAACCACAAAGTTGTGTCTGTGTTTACTATTGTGGGCCTCCAGTGTATTAGCTTTTATTGAATAAATTTTTTTCACTATTTCAATGAATTAAAATTAAAGTTATGTAACGTACGATGATTTAATTATGATTTTTCATTGCCAAAAGTATTGATTCTTTTTTTTTTTCAATAATAATAATTTCATAGATTGATTAATTTTATCCTTACATGAATCTTTAGAGTCTTTTGAATCTTTATTTTTAATAAAAATTAACAACTATTCAAGCACATCGTTTTCACAAAATCTCCTAGCCCCGGACAATTTTTCTAAGACGGGTTCTTAAAGTTGACTAAATTGATTGAGTGATTTGGTAGGTGAAATGACAATAGTTGAATGAATTTTCTGTTACAAAACAAAGTTGAGTGACTTTCTAAGATAATTACTATTAGTTGAGTGATTTTTTGAGATAATTCCTTGAGTGACTTTTTGAGATAAAAACTATTAATTAAGTGACTGTATGAGAAACTAACTCATATCTTCGTTACAAGTTTATCATGTCATTAGAAATTTCCAAATTACCTTGATAAAGCACATACTATTGTATGATATATATTGCCCAAGTAGATACAAGTTTCTACAAGATATTATATGTGTGATTGAACAAATATGCGAGCAAATAGAAAAGGAAAAACCAACTATTTTAATGTGCTTCTGTTTCAAACAAAATAAGATAATAGAGGAGGAACAAAAATAAGGATAAAATGAGGGGTTGAACAATTCTCCAATGACTCCTAAGAATAAGTTTCCCGTTTAATTATAACCATTCATCAATGGTAGTTAGAAACTACTACAAAATAGCAACAAAAAGGAAGAAAACAGGCCATGAATTTCTCCAAGCCTTGTATGTATCTCTGCTATCATTATTATAAATTGGATCAATAAATGATCATTCCAAGAGAATCAAGACAGCTTGATAACTTGGTGCCTCCTCCACAAAAGGAAGAGGTGCCGTTTAGCTCACTGTCTTCTTCTCCTTCTTGTCCTTGCATTGCACTCAATTTGCATAGTAAAAAAGAAAAAGAAAAAAAGAAAAAATATGGCTATATCAAGTCGGTTACTGTCGTTGGTCGTCCTCTCGTTGGCGGTTTCTTGTGCATTCGGAGAAAAAACTAAGGGGGTTACCTATGATGCTCGTTCAATGATCGTTAATGGGGAAAGGGAATTGCTCTTTTCTGGTTCCATTCATTATCCTCGTATGCCCCCTGAGGTAACTCCAATATCCACCGTGCGAATTAATTAAAAAAAAAATGTATAATGTATACCTATAGTATATGATCACGCTTATCCTGAACCTATCGACTGTTCTTTCAGATGTGGCCTGAGATCATAAGGAAAGCTAAGGAAGGAGGTTTAAACCTTATCCAGACTTATGTCTTCTGGAATCTCCACGAGCCTGTTCAAGGCCAGGTAATTAACATAAATGTGAAAATATGTGTGTATATTAAGATGTACACATAACACATTATGTTCGAATCTTGAATATTTCTGTCATGCATGTGTTAAAAGATCATTGTTACAAATATTACGACTTATAATGGTTGTCTATGAATTTGCAGCTCAACTTCGAAGGAAACAATGATGTGGTCAAGTTCATCAAGACAATTGGTGAACAGGGCTTGTATGTCACCCTCAGGATTGGACCATACATCGAGGCTGAATGGAATCAAGGGTATATATAAATCCATTAAAATTCTATATAATTTTGTTCATTCGTTAATATAATGTTGCTTAATAATGGCTTATTGTTCATGGAACAGAGGATTCCCATATTGGCTAAGGGAGGTCCCAAACATCACATTCCGTTCTTACAACGAACCATTCATCGTACGTGTTAAGGCGAAAACGTAGATAATTCTCTTAAATTAATACAGATACAAACTGGTTCTTAATTGTTTTGTGTTTTTGTTTGCAGCACCACATGAAAAAGTACTCAGAAATGGTGATTGATTTGATGAAAAAGGAGAAGTTGTTTGCACCCCAAGGAGGCCCCATCATCATGGCTCAAATCGAAAACGAGTACAACAATGTTCAACTAGCTTACAGAGACAATGGTAAGAAATACGTCGAATGGGCTGCCAATATGGCTACTTCATTATACGATGGAGTCCCTTGGATCATGTGTAAGCAAAAGGATGCCCCTCCACAAATCGTAAGTTTATCGATCTCTTCTTCAAATAACAATTAGTTAAAATGTGAAAGACATACATAACTCTCTTTTCAATTTTCCCAGATCAACACATGCAATGGAAGGCATTGTGCAGATACTTTCACCGGCCCCAATGGTCCCAACAAACCTTCTCTATGGACTGAAAATTGGACCGCCCAGTAAGTATATACATCTTTTCTCTAATGTTTAAGAGATTGGTAATTTTATGTTTAAGTTCTAACATTTGGAAAAAAAAATGATTTGCAGATATAGGACATTCGGAGATCCACCATCACAAAGAGCAGCAGAAGATATTGCATTTTCTGTAGCCCGTTTCTTCGCAAAGAACGGAACTCTTACAAACTATTACATGGTATATGGTAGTCTTTTGATTTGATTATTTTCTCATAAACCTTAATTAGTCATATCTAAATTAGTTTCACTCTTGTTTCCCAGTACTATGGTGGAACCAACTTTGGAAGAACAGGCTCATCTTTCGTGACAACTCGTTACTATGATGAAGCTCCCCTTGATGAGTTCGGTTAGTGCATGCTGCCCTTAAATTTTATGCACTAACAGTGTAAAAAATATTACAAAACAACACATTCCCATGCAAAATGTTTTAACTTAAGAGATATTTGTATATCTTTTCAGGTTTGTATAGGGAACCAAAATGGAGTCACTTGAGGGATTTGCACAGGGCTTTGAGGCTATCAAGAAGGGCTCTCCTTTGGGGAACTCCCACTGTACAAACAATCAACCAAGACCTTGAGGTAATATATAACGAATTTGTATTGTATTAGTTGACCCTAGACAAAATTGATAGAAAACTTATACATCTTAAACATTACTATTTCACAGATTACAGTTTATGAGAAGCCAGGAAGTGATTGTGCTGCCTTTTTAACCAACAACCACACAACTAACCCAGCCACCATCAAGTTCAGGGGTAAAGAATATTACCTACCTGAGAAATCCGTTAGCATTCTTCCCGACTGCAAGACCGTTGTCTACAACACTCAAACGGTAAATTTTGTTACATAGAAAAAAATGTAGAAGATTTCAATTATTTGAAATGGACACTGAAAATCCAATGTTTTCTGTTATGGAAAACAGATTGTCTCCCAACACAATTCAAGGAACTTCGTGGCATCAGAGAAAGCAAAGAATCTTAAATGGGAAATGTACCAAGAAAAGGTCCCGACCATCAATGACTTGGCACTTAAGAACAGGGAACCTTTGGAACTCTATAGTTTGACAAAGGATACCTCAGATTATGCTTGGTACAGTACAAGGTAATTACTATTAAATTTTTCATTGTCTTTTTTTATCTTGATTGATCAAATTGAGTTTACTCTAATGCTGGAATTGTTACATAATAGTCTCACCTTCGATCGCCATGACTTGCCCATGAGGCCTGACATCCTCCCCGTCCTGCAAATCGCAAGTATGGGTCATGCATTGGTTGCCTTTGTTAATGGCGAATATGTTGGTATGTACATTAATGGTTATAGCATGTTAAATTGCACTGATAATGTAAAATTTATTTACTTAACAATTGCTGGTATTACATTTCAGGGTTTGGACATGGTAACAACATTGAGAAGAGCTTTGTCTTCCAAAAGCCTATCATCTTGAAACCCGGAACTAACACCATCTCAATTCTGGCTGAGACCGTTGGCTTTCCGGTACTCTCTTCTTTCTGACCAATACCTTCATTTTGCACATTAAGTACAAATATAAGAAATTACCATTACCATCAAGACAATTTAACTTGTTATCTACAAATACAGAATAGTGGAGCCTACATGGAGAAAAGGTTTGCTGGACCCAGAGGCATAACAATTCAAGGTTTGATGGCTGGAACTCTCGATGTAACCCTAAACAACTGGGGACATGAGGTACACATACAAAACACATAATTATATTCAATTATATTTGATCTTTTTCAACCTTCAAAAGATATATGGTCAACTAATTGATAACCAAAATGATTTGTTGGTCATTTAACAGGTAGGTGTATTTGGCGAAAAACAAGAACTGTTTACTGAAGAGGGTGCAAAGAAAGTAAAGTGGACTCCATTAACTGGTCCTCCCCAAGGAGCTGTTACTTGGTACAAGGTATAAGCGCAGAAATATTTCCTTATTAAATCATATATAAAACAATTCTATACTTTAGATGTATATAACTTAAATTCTTCTTGGACCGCAGACTTACTTCGATGCCCCCGAAGGCAACAACCCAGTGGCCTTGAAAATGGACAAAATGCAAAAGGGTATGATGTGGGTGAACGGTAAAAGCCTTGGTCGTTACTGGTCATCTTTCCTCTCCCCTCTTGGACAGCCCACTCAATTCGAGTAAGTATATCAATGAAAACACCACATAAATTTTTAAAAAATCCCTAAATAGTCTAAAATATGAAAAGTGTAACATATTTTACGTGTGATATTTCAGGTACCACATTCCAAGAGCTTTCTTGAAGCCAACCAACAATCTCCTAGTCATCTTTGAGGAAACTGGTGGTCACCCAGAAAGCATTGAAGTCCAAACAGTAAACAGAGACACAATCTGCAGTATCATCACTGAATACCATCCTCCTCATGTCAAATCATGGGAAAGATCTGGTACTGACTTTGTCGCAGTTGTGGAAGATCTCAAGTCAGGAGCACACTTAAGTTGCCCAGACAACAAAATCATCGAAAAAGTTGAGTTTGCTAGCTATGGTAATCCAGATGGTGCCTGTGGAAACTTGTTCAATGGAAATTGCACTTCTGCCAACAGTATCAAAATTGCAGAACAAAATTGCTTGGGGAAAAACACATGCACAATCCCAATTGAGAGAGAAGCTTACGACGAGCCGAGCAAGGACCCATGCCCTAACATCTTCAAGACTTTGGCTGTTCAAATGAAGTGTGGGAACAAGAAGTAGGGCTATAGGCTGAAAGTTTGGCTATGACATATAAATGTATATAGTAGACTTCATGCCTTGTATTCACTTGTTTTTTATTTCAAATAAAAGAACAATATTTCAGCCATATCTATTCTTTCATGAATTATATTCCCTGCTAATTATGGTTAGGAATGAAACTCACCATGTGGAAGCTAATTTTCTTGGTAGCTTCTCTATATGAAGATGATGGCAGTTTTTGTAAATTGAATAACACAACTAGCTGTTTTATCCTTAAATAAATTAACTCATGTTTCATAGATTGCATTGACCAAATTCATTGTATTAATTTGTTTTAATCTTTATGCATTTTCCCACTTAAACCATATTGCTAATTTTTTGCATATATAACTTAAATCAGTTTTTATAACCTTATAGAGCTTGAATGTCTTGTGCAAGAAAAATGATGATGGTCCATCGAAATTGTTGGCAACAAATTAAAGACGAGAAATGTGTTCAATTTTTCTTTTTATTGAGAAAACATATTATATATATTAACTAGCCGTTATAAAATGTGATCCTTTTCCTCCGTATTTGATTTGAAGGGTCATTAATATAAAATATAATTGGATATAATATTTATTCAGCTATTATATCGATCACAGTGTTGGATATTCTGAAAATGTGTTGCACCGGTAGCCCTCCAAGATCATCGAGTATAGACCTGCGCGCATTTAGCAAGAATATTGTATACGGTGAATACCGGATACGAGACAAACCGGAGGAACGAAGCCGGAGCAAGGAATGGGAATGGGGTGGCGATATTGTTCGCCCTAGACCGGGGTAAGGCTTGAACCGGAGCTGGGCATGAGCACCGACAGGTCTGCCTTCGACATCGTTAGGACATCCAAGCCCGATGACCCGAGCATTCGTGGCCGTTAGTCCGAGTAGCCGTTGGTCCGTGTGACCGGTGTATGCGGGCCACGCGCCAGTAGCGTCCTGCCATAGTCAACTACCTACCTTGCGTGTGTCAGGCGGCGCCGTCAGTCCAATCCCACCAAATCCGTGCAGAACGGTCCTTGTTGTCATTATTTTATTAACTGATATTGTAGGAGAACCATGGGAGTGTCACTATAAATAGGGCATATCCCCCTCCTTTGAGGGGGTTGGCTTCTTTATTTTTCCAAGAACACTTGTAATAGAAAAACATATATGCAATCTCTCTCTCAATATCTAATTCGGCCAAGGATACTCGTTTCCATTTATATTGTGTTTCTTCCATCAAGTATTCAACATTGTTCATAAACGTTTATATTCATAGTAAATTGTCATCATTAGCCGTTTTATTGAAGAACCCTCACATACATATTTTCTCTGTCTAATACACATCAAGATCCAAGCACATATCCTATACCCATCCACAAATTTAATTGATTATCCAAATCCGGGGTAAACAGTTTGGCGCCCACCGTGGGGCTAGGAAAATAGTGGTCTTTGGCCTTGATTTCTACCATATTCATCAAAACCAAAAGCGTCCCTACCCATCTCTGTGAAAACGGTCCGAATGGCTGACGTCGAACAATCCGGTCATGTCAATAATACCGAGATCGTGGCGGAAAACGAAGGGAGCGGGCTGCGGGCATTGCCGAACCCCGCTGATCCGAACCCCGTTGATTCAAGGGAAGGACTCAACCGGCAAAATACCGTAGATCAAGAGAACGTCGCCATACCGGCCACCGATCCTCTCAACACTCACCATTCCGTTACGTTATCCCGGGATCGGGGCCGAAGAGAACCGGACGCGCCAAATGATGGCATTAAATTACGTTTAATTTTTGAAATGCTGCAGGAGCAGAGGGCGGCAATCGCCGAGCAAGGATTAGCAATTGCCCAACTGCAGAGCGGAAAGGGTGAAGCAGGGCCGGTAAAGGCAAAGGGTACAGTCGGGACCGGAAGAAACGAAGTACGAATGGTTGAGAGCGACGGCTCCGGAGCCGGCTCCTCGACTGAGGTCCTAAAGATGCTCGAGACTTTGGCGAAACGGGTGGATTCGACTGAAAAGAGGGTCGAGACATACAATTCTCGGGTGGACCAGATACCGGGGGCTCCACCTTTACTGAAGGGGCCGAATTCGAAAAGGTACATCCAAAGGCCTTTCCACCGAGTGCGGCCCCGAAACTGATCCCGAAGAGGTTCAAAATGCCCGACATACAGAAGTATGACGGCACCACCGACCCGTACGAGCACGTGACCTCATATACTTGTGCCATAAAAGGCAATGATATGGAAGAAGATGAGATCGAGTCGGTATTGCTGAAAAAATTTAGGGAAACTCTGTCGAAGGGAGGGTTGACGTGGTATGACCATCTACCCGAGCACTCGATCACTTCTTTCGAAATGCTTGTCGATGCCTTCGTAAAGGCACATGCCGGTGCCATAAAGGTGCAGGCCCGTAAGGCCGATATCTTCCGGATAACATAATTTTTTTAAAAAAATATTAGTAGTTGTTTAAAATATGTGGGCCCACAATTTATTTTTTTTGGGCCCACAAACGGACGACGAAAAAGTGGTGGGTGGACGACGAAAAAGTGTTCACTCACTCTTCTAAATAGTTAGAAAACTCAAGCGCACATAAACAGTGATCTATTCATTTCACTTATTCTAAGCTAAAAAAGAAACACAGGCTGGGGATTAGAGCATTATGGAATACTCAACTCTCAAGTCCAAACTCAAACTTGTAGTTATTCAAAGGGATGATGAGCTACTACGGGAGTTCGTCACCCGGTTCCAAAGGGAACGGATGGAACTACCCCCGGTGCCAGAAGAATGGGCAGCACAAGCTTTCACAAAAGGGCTCAACATGCTAAGTTCAGTTGCCTCGGCCAAGTTAAAGGAAAATTTGCTGGAATACGTGTCACAACCCAACCCCGTAGGCCGCGACTAGTGTCCGTGCTGGACACCCATACGTACCCAATAACCCAAACCAGAATATAAGCGGAATATACAGATACAGAAGTCGAATGGCTTTACTAATTATCGCAGACAAACAGACATATCGCACGGAAGCCGATAAGGCTATCATAGAACATAGCAACCCAAAACATATACACAACCCACATGTATGTCTACAGACCTCTACGAATAGCAACAAAAACATAAGACGGGACAGGGCCCCGTCATACCCCTAAATAACATACATATGTGCAACAGAAAAGTCTGTACCCAAAATATAGGCTCCGGACAAAGGAGCACTCCAAGAGAGCAGAATAGGATCCTAAGCGGGCGGATCAGCAAATCTATCGTCTGTACCTGCGCGGCATGAAAACGCAGCCCCCGAAGAAAGGGGGTTAGTACGGAATATGTACTGAATATGTAAAGCCTGAAGTACAGAAACGAAATCATAGTCAAAACAGAACTTGCAGAAAATGAGTGTAATATCCAGATTATCAAATGCATATTTCCAAAACATAAAGAACGTATGCAGAAACATATGCCATATCATATCCGGCCCCCGTTAAGGGACACGGTGAACAGAACGTGGTCGCCACCCCGACACTGGCGCCACAACACATCATACTCCAGAATAGGGAATAACCCCGTAACATAACATATCATATCGGATGGCCATATCAAATCATATCATGTCATATCAGAATGTGTGTACATGGCACAGCATACTCCACAACCCATGTAGAAGTAAACCTGCCCCCTCACATCGAGGCACGGCGAACAATGCAGAGGAATACGCTTGACAACATATCCTAGCCCGGGCTCAGTGGGGGAAACATTGAGGCATCCACGAATGGAGTAGTGAGAAACTAAAAGCAATATAAAATATCCTATATTTCCAGAGACTCAATAAGACATATCAAATGACAAATCGAAATAACGAAATCGGACAGAATCATAATAGGTGTGTTTCGGATGTCATGATGAATTACAGAGAACTAATCTTTCTGGAATCGCTTCCATGTTCCAAAATAGTTTATAAGACTTAAGGGAATATTTAAAACAATTTTTTTATTTAGTAGTTAGAAGAGTAGTTAAAGCATTTCCTTTAGAACCGCTCGAGGACAAGTCATAGATACACAAAGGGTAAAATCGGGAATAGTGGGCCCACCTCGGGACAACCGAAGCGATGGGCTCAAATTACGTATATTAGGTCTATAAAGTCACCCATAGAGGTCCTAGGGACGTTCCATAATTTTCTAGACAATTTGTGAAGGCTTACACAATTCTTGCAACAAAACATACTTATAGAATTCAATCCTATTGAATGAAAAAGTGACATTTTCAAACGCGGATTCCGATGAACAGAATACTTTTCGAGATTCAAATCCGATCCTAGTACACCTAGGACATGCCAAAAGAAGGATAGGGACAGCTTTACATACCTTATTCGCTCCTTACGCCTCTCCAAATTCAAATCCCGTTTCGTCCAAAATCTACATTTGGTCACATTTACCAAATATTAATCATAAGGCTTAAGAGTTCAATTTTAACCGATACTTGTCTACAGAAATTTGGGCAGCATCTCCCCTATACATATAGCATCCCCGAGAATTTAACTCGGCCAAAATAATTCAACAACAACACCAACAACACCAACAATCATTACCAAACACAATATAGCATAACTAGTCTTCTTTCCAACATAGTGCAATAACTTTCATTCCAACTTCACATTTTCAACTCAATACCAACATTCTCATATTCATTTACTAATCAAGATCACTCCAATACAATTCGGAAACATTTCATATCATTTTACAAAATATTCACAGAATATACAAAATATACAAATTTTCCACCAAAACCATAATTCATCCGAAACTTCTAATCTTCAACATACATATTCATAACATATTTCCATCTTCCAATTTCATCAACAATAATCATGATTTGCACCTTAACAACTTCATTTCCATAATATCATAAAATCATTCTAAAATGACATAACCTTCTACATTCCATTTCAATGCCAACTTAAACCATTTAACCTTCATTTGCATTATAAGGATCTCAACAACACAACTAACATATTAAACAAAATTAATTGATTTCCATTTCAACTTCACAATATCAAGCTAATATCACCATTCTCATATTCATTCACTAACTCAAGGTTATTCAAACATAATTCAATAACACTCCAATCAATACCCAAGGATTTAAACAATTCCATCAATTCCACCCAAAATTCCTACATATGCAACAAAACCATCACAACACATTTTCTACTTACAAATTCATATCCAACAACAATAATCCACACTTTATTAACTTCCTTTCCATAATGTCATAAAATCACATTAAAATGACATAATTTCCTACAACCAATTTCCATGCTAATATGGACTAGCATCCTTCTAAATTCACCAACCAACATAACAATTCACATATAGCTATTTCATAATTTTTATTTCCGTAATGAAGTCGAAATTAATACTAACAACATCAATAGCAACATCCTCCACATTCTACAAGTTAACTACATTTATTTTCATCCAAAATTCTCTTCAAATCTCATTCCATAATTCACAATACCAACTGACAAATTTATATCGCTATTTTTCCCGTTCTAATCCGTTAAAACTTTAAATAAACTTGTTAGCAATGAAAAGGAGCCTTATCCATACCTTAAGAATTCAGCCACCACGTTATCACCCTCCTCCTTGGTTGATTTTTACCTCAAATTGAAGACAACGCGACATACAACACTTTTGTCTTCATGGGCTTCGGGATTCGGGGCTCGGATTTTGATCAAAATTGATTTTTCTTCTTTCCAATACTCTTTTCTCTCTCTCTCTCCAGAACTTTCTGGTCTTCTTTGTATGAATAATGAGGAGAAAGACCTTAAATTTCATTTAAAAGGGTGTGGGTAATGGGCCTAACCCGGTTGGGCCCGAGTTGGGCCTAGCCCACTGACCTTTCGACCTTAAAACATCCATATCTCCTTGTACCGACGTCACCTGGGAACCCACGACCTATGGTTGGAAAGCTAATTCAATTATCTACAACTTCTATTTCTTGGTATTTTTCCAAATTCCAAACTTATAATACCGTTTTTGCCCCTCAAAGTCAGGTCACCCGAAAATGTTTTCTTAAAAATATTCGTTTGGAGGGCTTCCACTTTGATTTGGCCCAAGGGTCCTTCAAGAGTTGTGTTTAACTTTACATATGTGATTTATATAACTTGTCACATGTTCCGAAAAAAAGTCTTGACGTGTGGGCCCCACCTCAGCTTACAAATAATCCGACGTTCAAAAATACGGGATGTAACAATACGAGGCCGTGACGTGGGCCGATGTCCACAATCGGTATGAATCGAAGATTCGGGTAGAGGATGATCAGTGCGAGCTCTCCCCGATGAAGTTAAAAGTGGATAGAGGTTTAGAGAAGTCGAGAAAGGGTTATGAAATGAAGTCTGAATCGTCAAAAGAGAGGTTTCGGCCATACTCCCACTCGGAGAGACCAAACTTCAGGTCGGAAGGGTCGAGGGAGAGCCTAAACCACCTCTCCGGTCGAGGTAGCAAGCGGGTCGAGCGCCCGTCAAACAGCCGGGGACTTTCGTTCAGGAGCGACGCCGGGAGTCCCGTCAACCATAGGGGTCCACCGAAGATTTCGGGGTACAACTTCAACGTCAATACCTCGGGCCTTGTATCGGCCATCGGCCGAGTACTGGATGTGCGATGGCCAAAACCGTTGAGATCAGACCCGAGACAGCGGGATCCTAGCATGGTGTGTGAGTATCACGGAACCCATGGTCACAAAACTGAGGATTGCCGCCAGTTGAGAGAAGAGGTGGCCCGGTTATTAAAAAACGGCCACCTTCAAGATCTATTGAGCGAGCAAGCCAAAAATCGCTACAAAGAGCGGGAAGCTCATCGAAGGGTCGAACCGGTCGAACACCAGCATACGATCAACATGATAGTTGGGGGTATTGACGTCCCTCGGGGACCGGTAATGAAACGGACCAAGGTCTCAATTGTTCATGAAAAACGCATCCGAGACCATTCGACCAGGGGCTCTATTCTCTTCGATGACGAAGACGCGGAAGGCATCGTTCAGCCGCACAACGATGCATTGGTAATTTCTGTACTTGTCTTTAAAACTAAGGTTAAACGCATTTTGGTTGACCCAGGTAGCTCGGCCAACATCATTCGATGGAGGTTGGTCGAACAGCTAGGGTTGCTTGATAGGATTGTGCCGGTAGCTCGGGTACTCAGCGGGTTCAATATGGCTAGCGAAACCACGAATGGAGAGATCTCGTTGCCCGTAAACGTGGATGGCACCATTCAGCAAACAATGTTCTATGTGATCGAAGGGGACATGAAATATAATGCGTTATTGGGCAGACCTTGGATACATAGCATGAAGGCAGTTCCCTCAACACTGCATCAGTTGCTGAAATTCCCCACTCCGGAGGGGGTGAAAACCATCCGGGGCGAGCAGCCCGCAGCAAAGGAAATGTTCGCAGTAGACGAGGCAGCTCCCCGGCCCGAGAAGCCGGCTCAAGAAGAGAAGGGTACAACCGGAGGGCAGGTCCCCCAATAGAAACTAAAGAGCACTGGACCGGATCCAGTACATGAAGAGGATGACTGCGGGACGCCCAGGTCCTTCGTCACGCCGGATGACTCGGACGCGACCAAGTCAACCGTGGAGGAGCTGGAGCAGATCATTTTGTTCGAGTTCTTACCGGACAAAAAGGTATACCTGGGCACGGGGCTTACCCCGGAGCTCAGGCGTAAATTAATTGAATTTCTTCAAGCTAACGCCGATTGCTTTGCATGGTCGCATATAGACATGACAGGTATATCGCCGGAAATAGCGTCACACAAACTCAGCTTGGACGGAAAATTCCAACCGATGAAGCAAAAAAGGAGGCCCATGTCAGAGCAAAAACACGCCTTCGTGAAAGACGAGGTAACAAAACTTTTGAATATAGGCTCCATCCGGGAGGTGAAATACCCGGATTGGCTTGCTAACGTGGTGGTGGTGCCTAAAAAATGTAATAAACTTCGAATGTGTGTCGATTATAAGGATTTAAACAAGGCATGCCCGAAGGATTCATTTCCATTGCCTCACATCGACAGAATGATCGATGCGACGGCCGGACATGAAATGTTAAGTTTTCTCGATACTTACTCCGGGTACAACCAAATCTGGATGCACCCGGAGGATCAAGAGAAAACATCCTTCATCACCCGTTATGGGACTTACTGTTATAACGTCATGCCTTTCGGATTAAAAAATGCCGGTGCAACTTACCAACGCCTAGTTAATGGGATGTTCGAAGAACAAATAGGGAAAACAATGGAGGTTTATGTTGACGATATGGTTGTTAAGTCCCTGGAAACAGAGGACCATTTAAAGCATTTGCAGGAAACTTTCGATGTACTCCGCAGATACAACATGAAACTCAACCCGGAGAAGTGTGCCTTCGGCGTAAGGTCCGGTAAATTTCTGGGGTTCATGGTGTCAAACCGGGGAATTGAAATCAACCTGGAAAAGCTCAAGGCCATCGAGGACATCGAGGTCATGAACAACATAAAGGGGGTACAGAAGCTCACCGGGCGGATAGCGGCACTGAGTCGCTTCATTTCGAGGTCCTCGGACAAGAGTCACCGTTTCTTCTCTTTGCTCAGAAAGAAGAACGACTTCGATTGGACACCGGAGTGCCAAGAAGCCCTAAGGGAGTTGAAGAAGTATCTGTCCAGCCCCCCATTACTGCACACGCCGAAGGCCGATGAGCCGTTTTTTCTCTACCTAGCAGTCTCCGAAATGGCGGTAAGCGGCGTTTTGGTCCGAGAAGAATCAGGTACGCAATTCCCTATCTATTATGTAAGTAGAACTTTGGGGGATGCAGAGACCCGCTATCCCCATTTGGAAAAGCTGGCATTAGCATTGGTAAGTGCTTCCAGAAAGCTCAAACCTTATTTTCAATGCCACCCCATATGTGTAATAACCACTTACCCTTTAAAAAACATCATGCATAAACCTGAGTTATCCGGTAGATTAACAAAATGGGCTGTAGAAATTAGCGGTTACGATATCGAGTACAAACCTCGAACAGCCATCAACTCCCAAATCTTGGCCAATTTTGTGGCAGACTTTACCCCGGCCATGGTCCCTGAGGTCGAGAAGGAACTTTTGCTGACCTCGGGAAAGATCACGGCCGTTTGGTCTCTACATACGGACGGGGCCTCGAATCTTAGAGGTTCCGGACTCGGGATTGTCCTTAGGACCCCGGCCGGGGAGGTCATCCGACAGTCCGTTAGAACTTCTAGACTAACTAACAATGAAGCCGAGTATGAGGCTATGATTGCAGGTTTGGAATTAGCTCGGAGCATGGGAGCCGAAACAATCGAAGCAAAGTGCGACTCGCTTTTGGTCGTGAACCAGGTGAACGGCGTATTCGAGGTAAAGGACGAACGGATGCAGTGATACCTCGAAAAAACCCAAGTGGTACTTCATCAATTCAAAGAATGGATCATGCAGCATGTACCAAGGGAGAAGAACGGCGAAGCCGATGCATTAGCGAACTTGGGATCCTCGGTCGAGGGGGAGGAAATCGACCTCGGGGCAACGGTTCACTTATCGAACATGGCCATAGAAACCGGGCACGCTGAAATATATACAATGGGCTTGACCTGGGATTGGCGCAACAAGTACATCTACTACTTGCGTAATGGTAAGCTCCCAAATGACCCGAAGGAGTCACGATCGCTACGGACCAAGGCCGCCCGCTTTTGCTTAGTGGACGGCCAACTGTATCGATGCTCTTTCCTCGGTCCTCTGGCCAAGTGTTTGGGCCCCGGTGAAACGGAATACGTGATAAGAGAGGTACACGAGGGAACCTGCGGCAACCACTCCGGTACAGAGGCTTTGGTTCGAAAAATTGTCAGGGCCGGTTATTACTGGAACCGGATGGACGAGGACACGAAAAGTTTTGTCCGAAAATGTGACGGGTGTCAGAAACATGCTCCGATGATTCACCAGCCCGGGGAGTTGCTGCATTCGGTCATCTCACCTTGGCCTTTCATGAAGTGGGGAATGGACATTGTGGGTCCGTTACCTCGGGCACCAGGTAAGGCCCGTTTCATTTTGTTTATGACTGACTATTTTTCTAAGTGGGTTGAAGCGCAGGCTTTCGAAAAGATAAGGGAGAAAGAGGTCATCGACTTCATATGGGACCACATCATCTGCCGTTTCGGCGTCCCCTCCGAGATAACCTGTGATAATGGCCCCCAGTTCGTGGGTAGCAAGGTCAACAGTTTCCTCGAGGGGTTGAAGATCAAAAAAATCGTGTCAACCCCGTATAACCCGTGTGCAAACGGACAGGCAGAATCGACGAACAAAACAATAATCCAAAATCTAAGGAAGAGACTTGAAGCATCGAAGCATCATTGGATGGAGATACTCCCGGAGGTGTTGTGGGCTTACAGAACCACATCCAAGTCGAGCACGGGGGAAACCCCGTTCTCATTGGTTTACGGAGCCGAAGCCCTCATCCCCGTGGAGGTTGGCAAACCGACCCTCCGTTTCAGGTATACCACCGAAGATTTAAACGGGGAGGCCATGGCCGTGAAGCTCGACCTCACGGATGAACTGCGCGAAAGAGCGTCGGTCCGCATAGCGGCCCAAAAACAGAGGATGGAGAGATATTACAACCGAAGAGCCAACTTTCAGCATTTCCAAGTTGGGGATTTAGTACTTCGAAAAGTTACCTTGCACACCAAGAACCCCAACGAGGGAAAGCTGGCTCCGAACTGGGAAAGCCAGTACAAGATAACCGGTATAACGGGCAAAGGGTCGTATCAGTTGGAGTCCATGGACGGGCAGCGTCTGCGTAATAACTGGAACGTGGCCCACCTAAAGAGATACTACTGCTAAGGTATGGTCCCCCCGTGTTCTCTCGTTAACTTTTCTTTTTTCCAGGAAGGCAGGAGTGGGACAAAATTAGAACCCAGATCTGAAAACACGTGTTGCACTCTTTTCCTTAGTACGGTTTTGTCCCAAAATGGGTTTTCCGACAAGGTTTTTAACGAGGCAACGAGTACAACGTGTTACTTAACAAATATGAAGGGCAAGTACCTGAATACCCGGTGTCGCACCCTCCGATTGGGGACATAATAACACTCACCCGACCTTGGAGATCGGATAAGTGCTAGGGGAGTACTATGCCACACCAAAGATGACACCGATTACAACAAACGGAGAACTCAACATTTGCTACGGCAAAACTAAGGCCCGGCCACCGGCCATAGCCTCCGATGTAAGGACCAAACGATCATAATGAATCGTGTCCTATTCAACATTTACTACGGCAAAACTAAGGCCCGGCCCCGGCCATAGCCTCCGATGTAAGGACCAAACGATCACAATGAATCGTGTCCCATTTTACGTTTGCTACAGCTAAGCAAGAAAGAGTTAAAATTCTCATATATGCAAACACTTTTGCAAATACAAGTTACCAAAAGTTGGGAAAACAGCTCTCGGTTAAATATACTTTGCCCAGTCGATAACCGTCGTATCTCGACGCTGCCTCAATCGCATACCCTACGCCGGGTACCTTGGTCGAAATTCGACAAAGGCAACGAGATCACTATGATCCAAGCCAAAATTTGGCAAGCCACCGGCCCCAAAATATCGGATAAAACCGGCGGGCACAATGAATTAACGACTATGAGTCGGCCAGTCCTAGAACGGATCAACAGCTATAGCAATAGCAGTAAACAAACATTCAAACGAAGAGGCAAGAAAAATGCACTTTTTATTTATACAACGGATGTCCCTTACATCAAAAGAAAAACAAAGTCCTACAAAGGCAAAAAGCAAAAAGCAAGGCACCAGCCCCATACTATCCGGCATGACTAGAGGTGGTTGAATGCTCGGACTCAGTTAGCTCGGAGTCGTCTGAATCGGACCCAAGGGCACAATCGGCTTCTTCCTCCATCCTCTTGGCCTCGAGTATCAGGGCCGGGAGATCCGAGAGACCATGCTCGGCTTGCTCGAGGGTGATCCGCCGAGACTTCCACTTCTCATACTCGGCAACAATAGCAGTATGAGCCTCGGCCGCCTCAACTATTCTCCATGTTTCTTCCAAGTCGGCCTCAGCCTTGGCCAGTTTTGCTCCCAGATCAGCCCGGTTCCCCTCAAGGACACTTATCCTACCAATGGCTGCGTCCAGCTCGGCCTTAAGGGCATTGTTGGCAATAGCCGCCTCCTCGAGCTCGGTTCTTAGGCCTTGGCATATCCGAGATCGCTCCTCGGCTTTCTCTTCAAACACCCTCCTGCGGTCGTCGGACAAAGCAGCCTCGGACTCAAGCCGCCGGTTCTTCTCGGCCAGGGTTGTTGCATCAACATTCACCGAGTCCAGCTCCCCCCGGAGTCAAGAAATCGTGGTCTCCAGCTCATCTAGCCTCGAAGAAAATTGGGCTTTATCCCGGCTAAGGCCGATCTTTACAGCCTCAAGGCTCCGGTTATAATCGGTCATTGCGGCCAGCTCGCTCTTCAAATGACGATTTTCATCCTTAGCCGCATCGAGTTCTGGACGAAGGTTGGCCAGCACGACCGCCCGATTGAACTCTTCCTCCTTCTCCTGAAGGAGATGCCGGTATTTCTCCGTTTCTCGGCCTTGGGCATCCAGTTGGCCTCGAAGATCATCTATCTCATGTTGGGCACGGATGAAGGCTTCGTTAACCAACACCACACTCTACGGGTAAAGCAAGTCAGAAGGCTTAGGCGAAGTGAGCATAAAATCCATAGATAAACTGTACAAGGATGACAGAAGAGCTTACCCGGTTACTTGCATGCATACCTATCATACCCCATTTTAACCGGGTTAAAGTAGAAGTACGACATATTGATGATTCCTATTTTTGTTTATTTTAAGGAGTCGCCACCTAATTATTTATGGTGAATTAGGACACCTAAATTTATTAAAGTTATGTTTAAAGTTAACTCTGTTTAAGGTCTGCGAAACTTAAGATTCTAGGTAAGGGTTCAATTAGTCTAAAGGGAAGGTATTAGGCACCCTTTAAGACCCACTAACAATGGTTAACCGACCGGACTTATGATTAGTTAGGCTAAGTGTAAATATTTAAGAAAATACCTTGTAAGTATTGCTAAAGTTATTTAAAGTGAAACTGGTAAAAAATAATAGTTGCATAAAAGAGTTTAATTACAAATGAACTAAAAGGAACATGATGTGTAATGTTTATATGTTTTGGAAAAAATGACAAACAAATTTAAAAGAGTTATTAATGAAGTTTTATAAAAAAGGGTATTAGTTCAAACGTATATTGTGCGAAGGTTATTTTGAACAAATATGTACTTCAAGTGTTGAACAGAAACTGAAGTGAAAAAAATTATCCGTTGAAACTAATTTGCTTTCATTTTTCTTAGAATAGGCTAACGTTAGTGTAAGATTTATGATGTTTTAAACTTCTAAAATAGTAAGCATAAATTATGATTCCCTTAGCCAAAAGATGTAGTCACGCTATTTTGAAAATCAATTACTCAAATAAATGTTGTAGATACTATAAATAGTTTTAGAAATAGAAGTGAATGTAATTTGTGGAATTAATTACCCATTACTAAACTAAAACCCTTAACGTCACTAAGGTTTATCTAAGTTAACAAAAAGAATGTTAGTCATAAAATACACATCAAATGCACGCAAAGATAAAATAGAGGATTAGGTGTGATGTAAATGAGCTCAGCCCATTAAGGAATGCTGTTGTCCGCTACTGTTGGGCTTCGGCCCGACGAAATTGTTTAGCAGATTTGTTGCGGGCAGACTAACTCGAGAGGAGGATTTTGTTGGGCTTTTAGCCCAACACCGAATGCGGCAAGTGATAAGTCCTGAATTAGGACTCCATTTTTTTCTCCGATGTGTACATGTAAAGAAAGGAAAAATAGGGATTAGCACTCATATAGGCACAAATTGATTGAGGCTGTAAATTTTAAAACTATGCTGTCAGCCCACCATAAACTGAACAAAGTGCATGCTCAGATACTTAAGAGACAAAGGCAGAGGCAAATTTTAGTTTGAAAGACTGAAACAAAATTTACACATTTGTACACCCAATTTCACATTAGGAACTAAAGAACAAGGGGTCAGAAGATAGGGATATGTAGTTAAATCGTGTATAACTTTAGCTCTACAGCATAGTAAACATCATTATTTAGTATCCATGATCAACTATAAACATATAACTTTTAAAAGGATTATGCAACAATAGAAATAGGACGTAACAAAGTAAAACAGGGCTCAACTACTGAAGGTTATGGAAATCTGAATTCTGTCCACTACAGATTCAGATTTAGATGACTCCTCAACGAACGAGAGCTAAATCTCATAATGGTTTGCTAAAATGTGCAGCAGCAAAACAGCAGTGAAAGCAGTGTTATAACCTCAAAATGAATAACAATTCAGCTCACAATGCGCAGCAGAAGTTCGACTCAGAATGCAATGATCTATTGCCCGAACGTACAACAACAAAGAGGCTAAACTACAGCAATTCAGGGGGGGGGGGGGGCAGATTGACCAGCCAACATGATCAACATCCCAACATGTACGTCTAATAGGTTTATACAGCTCATTAGCAAAAGACAAAGGCGACTAGGACATAATTAAACAGATCCCGACTTTATCGCACATAACTAACCGTGATCCCAACCAACAGGTCTGAATGAAGATTCTAGACTTAACAAACTCAATGACTAATTAGTTTTAATCACATAAATCATATTTCAAAGCAAAGAAGATCACGACTTGACAAGACAATTCAACACTGGTAAAAATATAAATCTGCCTGACTAATAGGTTGCCCTGGCTTATAACTTAATCAAAATATGCAAACGAGTTTTAAAATCTACATAACCATTCTTCCAAATGCACCTAAAGCTAAACAACCACAGAACCCAACAAGACAAGATCGAATTAAACCAAACTAATACATGAACCACACAAACTGAAAGCAGACTGATCAAACAGGAAAACTGGAAGAAGAGAAAGAAGAAAGAACCACTAGACTCACACCATAGTTAAGGCATAACTTAACTATCCATGAAATCAAACCAGCTAGTTCTTGATTTAAACCAAACTAAACAGAATTAGCAAATGAAACATGACAAAGCAAACAGAACTGAAAGCATTGAGTAATGCTTATCGATTTGTAACTAAACTAAGTCTCAAAGCAAACAAAACAAACTCAACCTTATGCAAGAAAGCATCCTTGCGCTTCAAATAAATTTATCAATCATCTGACTAATACTCTACTGACCTGTAACGACGATCTGAAGACAGTACTAAAAAGAATGCGGGAAGAGATTCGAAGACATGATTCGAATAGAACCTAGTCCATACTTTGCGTTAGTCCTCTTAAACTAGTTCATTTTTTGGGACAAACAAAAGGGTAATGAAAGCTGTAAAGGATTCATGCTTCTCAATTCGCATACTGAAAACTCTTATAAAATCAAATCGACCAAACCATATCGCACTTTACACAAGCAGCAAAACATAGTTAAAAATTAATTGGAAACCATCAAGATGCCAACAGAACTCTGAAGTTTATACAGTCAGAAAAACAACAGCAACTTAACACATGATTTCTAAAAATGAATTTAATCCATACGACACAGGTATCGATAAGAGGAATGCTCGATATCTACTTTCACAATACATCAACACGACAGATGTCTGAATATCAACGCAAGCGTCCCATATATGACATTAACATATCCCGAAGGCATGATTTTTCATACTAACACAATTTTAACAGAACGATGAGTCGAAATGGCATCAAATTTTACCTGTTGGTGGTGCAATGAAATGGATGTCGACGTCGTCGAATCTACCCTTGAACTCGAAGAATCCGAATCTAAACCCGATCAAAGCAATTAGAGTTTTAAAACAGAAAAAAAAAAAAAAAAAAAAAAAAAAAAGGCAAATAGAGTTATTGTCGGCTGTTTTTGTTTATTAAATTTGATGTCTTTGTAGGGGATTTTTGGGTTCCAAAATCCTTCGGTCTTCCTCTTCGTAGGATTGATTTCGTCTTCAATCCAAGAACTCTAACAAAAGAATTTGAACAAAACTCAGATTTAGAGTAACGAAAATAGGAAATGTTGAGTGTTGTCTCCCCCAAATCCCCAAAGATACTGAATATCCCCTTTTCTCCAGCCAATCCCCCGCAAACGTCTCAAGAAAGTTCCCTTTATAGGGTTTCGATTCGAGTTTAAGAAAGGAGAGAGAGGAGCGTATGAGAGAGAGGAAGCGGGGAACAGGGAAGGATGGAGGAGACAGAGGCGTGTGGGGGACAAGGTGAGTGGAAATGGCAGGGAGCAGGTGTGGTGGAGAGGAACGTGAGGGAGCAGAGAGATGAGAGGAGAAAGAGAGGGGTGGGAGGCGGACGAAGAAGAGGAAAGAACCCTAGGGGGTTTTTTGTTTATTGACCCGGGTCGGGTCAATTTTAAACGGGTATTGGGTTGGTCCATTAGTGTATAAAATAGGTATGGGCTGGTATTTAAAATGTGGGAAATAAGTAATGGGCTGGTCCGTTTGGGCCATTAATTGGCTGAAAAATATTGGTCTTTCCTCCTCTACTTTGATTATTTTTTTTTTGGGCTTCTAATTTAGTAACTAGTACAATATATATACTATGATAATTAGTGATTAATATGTAGAAAATAAAGGATTTAACAAAGTGTTGTCTTGTAATTAATTTAACGATTTCAAACCCGAAAATGAAACGATGACGAACATTTAAAATTTGTGATAAAGTAATGCTCGTAATGTTTAAAAATAGGAGTAGTGAAAATAATAGTAGTGAAAAATAAAGTATTTAGTTCGTCAGTAAATTTAGAAGCCCGAGTAAATAAAATTAAATAAAGGAGGGACAAAATTGGGTGTCAACAGATGCCCCTCTTCGACCGGAGGTGATGTAAGAATCTTCGCGCGAAGAAGTTGACGTAGTAGCCAATTTTGTTTGGACCGACGGATATGAGTTTGTAAGAAAGTACGGTTTAGAAAAATTGATGGAAAATATTATAAGGATGAGGTCCGAAGGAATTATGGAAAATTATCGCCGAATCTCAGTTTTTAGTTGCCTACGTATCTAAGGTTGCACTAAGGCCATGTGTAGTTTGAAAGTTTTGTGGATTCATAGTCTTGCGGGGGTTGTAGACAGGTGACGAGAACGTTCAAGAATGGAACATATACTTATAGCCTCCTAATTATAAATGTGGCGCGCAACACACCTTTAAGTAGGACTCTACTAGGCACGATGTAAATTCTCCAAAAATGCCCCAGTGTTGAGTTATGGAGACGCTGGGGATGTAGAAAGGAATATGAGATTATGAAAAGAGTAGATTTAGTAGAGTTTTAGCGGAGGATGTGAAAGAGAAATTAACCTACGTATCACGTGTTTGTGGACATAGGCGGAATTGAGTTCGAGAGTAGATCCGTGACCTTTGTTTGTGAGTTTGGTATTCCTCTTCAGCAAATTTGCCCGAGTTCACTGCGTAAGATAAAGTTCCACGTTGTTTTGCGTCCCTGCAGGTTATATTTTCTGCCAAAACTGAAATTCATGTCAAAATTAGTAACAAAATTGAAATTATAAAGAGTGTAAAATGATAGTAAATATGAGTGTGGGAATGAAGATGAAGCCGTGTGGCCAATGTTGTCTCTGGTTGTCTTCAGGGACTTGAACGAATGTGTGATGCGTATGCCGAGGATGCAATAATCTCTAGTTGCAGTTGAAGATGATAGTGATAAGGCCTCCGGCTGTCTTCCGGGACTCAATGATAAATGATATCTGCGAAATTTAAGGTAAATTCGTTAAAATAGGTAAGGTAGATGATGAAATAAAGAAATAAAGTAAGGAGTAAAGTAAGTGTATAGCCGTTTGGCTTATGCAGGTGGGGCCGTGTAGCCATGCGATGTCTCCGGTTGTCTTCGGGGACTTGATGATATGTCTCCGGTTGTCTTCGGGGACTTGACGATATGTCTCCGGTTGTCTTCGGGGACTTGATGATATGTCTCCGGTTGTCTTCGGGGACTTGATAATATTCCTGTAGAGTTCAAGGTAAAATCGTTAGAGTTGGTAAAGTGAATGATAAAATAGAGAGTAGAGTCATAGTGTAGCCGTCTGGCTTATGCATATGAGGTCGTATAGCCAAGTGATGCCCCCGGTTGTCTTCGGGACTCGACGCCAATCCTGTAAAATTCAAGATAAATATGTGAATTCTTATTTTAGGGTAGAATGATCCAATATGTCCTATTTTAGGGTGGACGAACCCGATGTATCCTATTTTAGGGTGGACGAACCCCAGTATCCTGTTTTAGGGTGGACGAACCCAAGTATCCTATTTTAGGGTGGAAGAACCCGATATCCTATTTTAGGGTGGAAGAACCCAATGTATCCTATTTTAGGGTGGAAGAACCCAAATATCCTATTTTAGGGTGGAAGAACCCGATATGTCCTATTTTAGGGTGGACGAACCCAAGCATCCTATTTTAGGGTGGAAGAACCCAATATGTCCTATTTTAGGGTGGACGAACCCGAGCATGTCTCCGGTTGTTTTCGAGGACATGATGCATATGCCGTGTGAGGCATTTAAAGAAATGATATCCTATTAAAGGCGGACGAGCCTAAAGTGTCCTATTAAAGGCGGACGAGCCTAAAGTGTCCTATTAAAGGCGGACGAGCCTAAAGTGTCCTATTAGAGGCGGACGGGCCTAAATGTCCTATTAAAGGCGGACGAGCCTAAAGTGTCCTATTAAAGGCGGACGATCCTAAATGTTGTGAGTTTGCGAACAATGAGGTTGTCCCTTTGTCGGGCATTTGAAAGTAATAATGCAATGCGATGCGGTGCCTTTGCAGTGCGGGCATTTGAAAGCAGTAGTGCATATGCAGTGCGGTGCTTTTGAAGAAATGATATCCTATTAAAGGCGGCCGAGCCTAAAATTTCCTATTAAAGGCGGACGAGCCTAAAATGTATAGTTATCCTCGGAGTGTGATATTGATGCCTCCAGCTGTCTTCGGAAACTTAACAATGATTCCTGCAAAGTTTAGAGTAAAATGGTTAAAGCTGGTAAAGTATATGATAAAATAATTGATAAAGTATGGAGTAAAGCGGTAGAATAGCCGTTTGGCTTATGATGTTGATGGTATCGTGACAGGCCAAATTCAGGACACGTAATCATGATTTAATTCACCTTCAATCTCGTCAACCTACAAAAACAGGTATATAAAGTCATAAAATTATTGTGATAAAAATAAATTAAAAGATAAGGTTGGAAGTAAAGCCGTATGGCTTTTGAGGCGAGGCCACAATGGCCAAGCGATGCTTTTAGCCATGATCGATAGACTTGACTGTTGATCTCGTGTCCTTTTGATTCCTGCACTCAAAGAAAAATTCTTAGTTTGGGAGGGGAAAGTTGATTCGTGTCGACTCGAAGCTTGATGTTGTTGGCGCTCCATTCGTCTTGTTTGTTTGGATCTTGCGATCTCCGTCCAAGCCTCGGTAGATGAACAGTAGTGAAACAATTGAAAGAAAGTATTTCGTTTGAAAGGTAGGTATGTAAGTATATGTATAAGGAAATGTAACTATATGTATATAAATTGTGAAATATATATGCGTAAATGTATGTACGTAAGGAAATATATATATGTAAATGTATGTAAGTTGTAAAATATTTCTGCCAACTTCAGATTGTGATATTTCTGAAACAATTGAAAAGTCATTTGTCTATACTATTTCTTGTCTGGTAGCCTTAAACCCATCAATGTCCAACCGTTCTTTTGTCTATTTCTTTTCAAAATATGCCCCAGTTTTGGTTCAGAAGGGTGTGCTAAACTTATGTTGTGGTGTGACCGAACCTTATATAGGTTGCCTACGTATCCCACCAAAGGAATCAGGTTAGAACGTAGTTCGTAAGGTACATAGAAATGGTTTGGAATTTTTTGATAAAGGGACCGAACTCGATGTGGATTGCCTACGTATCCCACCAAGGGAATCAGGTCAGCGTAGTTCTGTTATGTAAATGATAAAGGTTTGTTGGATTTCTAACTAAACATGACTAAGCCATATGTTAATAGTCTACGAATATCGCCGAGGGAATCAGGCTATATGTAGTATTCCTTGTATAAGGATTTTTGGATTCTTTGTTGTAATGCAACCGAACCCTATGTGGGCTGCCTACGTATTCCCCCATGGGAATCAGGTCAGCGTAGTTCGTATATGCAAATGGGAAAAAATTCTAACCTAGTATGACCGAGTCCCTGTATGGGCCGCCTACGTATCCACCGAGGAATCAGGTCAAGCGTAGTTCGTAACTGTTAGGAAAGGTTGCGAACTAGGTTGTCTAACCTAATGTTATACTTTGATTTCTCCTTGAATTGCTAGCTTTCTGTTTAGGTCATTGTCTATCGGCTATTTCGATTTCTTCCAAGTGGAATATTGTCTTGTACTCGAATTTTCTTTGTTACTCTCTCGAGATGTATGTTTTTTATTCGTTTATTTTGTGTCACAATCGTAGAGTTGACAGTTTTGATAAATAAAGTAGAAAATAACAATAATAGATGATTTAAGGAAAATCAGAAATGCATTCATAGGTTTGCAATCCAAAAGATGAAGCAAAGCAACAAAAGTTTTACGCGTGATTCAAAAGATAACAATCCACTACATGTTCAGTCTACCAAGACTACCGGCGCATCAGAGACGGAGTACAAGTCAAATTCTTCAGAGTCTCTCCAGGTTCGGCACCCCGTATTGTCAGTGCCTTGGTGTTGTGAGTAGTTGTAGCAGTAATCTTCATGTGTGTCTGTCTTTGGACTGTTCATGGGAGCGACAAAAGTTGATGACATGTCTCCTTTTCACCCTCCAATCGACACACTGTATTCGTTCAAACTTCGTGAGCAGGCAAAGGATTGTTGACCACATTGGGCTTAGCTTCCGCGAGCTGGACTACTCCTTCCTTAATCAGGGCTTCGATTTTGTTTTTAAGCCCATAGCAATCTTCAGTGGCGTGCCCAGCAACTCCAGAATGGTATGCACAGCTCTTGGAACCATCAAACCATTTTGGGATAGGATCGGGAATTTTTCCTTCAATCGGTTGTATTACGCCTGCTGCTTTCATTCTTTCAAACAATTGAGCCAAGGGTTCAGCGATCCGAGTGTAATTACGGGTGTTTTTGGTGTCATGGTTTAGACGGGCTCTGGGTATAGCATGTGGTCGATTTTGGTAAGTTGGGGCTTGGACGGGTTGATATGGACGTGGGTTTTGATGTGGAGGTGCTCGGGGTTGGTAGTAGTTTGCTTGGGTATTGTAAACAGGGTAAGGAGATGGTGGAGCTTGGTAGGGTTCAGGGTAGTGGTAAGGGTAGAAAGGTTGTTGTGGGTGGTTAAAGTAAGTAATGGCTTGGCTCGGCTTATGCCCTTGGACATTCATGACTGCAGCGACGTCTTCCTTCTTCTTTTTAACCCCGTTGATAGAACCAGATTGAACAGCTTTGTTTATTGCTTGTAAAGCAATAAGATCCTGAATTTTCCCAGATTTGATTCCTTCTTCTAAGGCTTCTCCCATTCGGACAACTTCTGTGAATTTTTGTCCCATCATACCTATCATTTTCTCGTAAAATATGCCAGCCTGGCATTCAATGAAGGTAGCAGTCATTTCTCTATCATTCATCGGAGGTTTAACCCTGGCCGCTTCTGACCTCCAACGTAACGCATACTCGCGGAATGTCTCAGCTGCTTTCTTGGTTAACTTAGTCATGTAAACTCTATCAGGCGTGATATCGGTGTTAAAACTGAATCTGTCCATAAAGTCTTGTGCCATGTCACTCCAACCACGCCATTTACGGACGTCCTGTTGTGTATACCAAGTAAGAGCCTCACCAGATAAGCTTCTTATGAATAGCTTCATCCTTATGTTCTGGTCTCTTCCTACTCCAACCAGTTTGTCGCAATAAGCCCTTAAGTGTGTATGAGGATCGCCTGTTCCATTGAATGTATCAAATTTCGGCGGCTTGTAGCCTACGGGCAAATCGACGTCAGGCTAAACACACAGATCTTCGTATTCTACACTTTTGCTTCCCCTGGCGACTTGAAGGTTTCTCATCGCTTCTTTGAGACTGTGGATCTCTTTTAGCAATATGTTATCTGCCCCTGCTTTTGCATCGTTTTCCATTTCCTCGTATTGATCCACCTCGGGTTGGAACTTGACCGTTACTGGGTTGGTAAAGGCTTGTGTTTCTGTTGCATATACCGGAGGCACATACTGTGTATTTGGAGTGACAAAATGTGCCCCTTGTAGATGCTGGGTTGGATAAGTTTGGACGGTGGGAGTGTTTTGGACTGGAGGTGGTGTGTTATAAGTGGTGTTTGTAGGTGGTTGATTTGGTAGGTTTAGCGGAGTAGTTGCAGGTGGTGGATTAGTGTTGGTGGGCAAAGTAACATAGGGAGTGTGAACTAGCGATTGACTTGGTGGGTTGATGGGTAGTGGATTAGGAGTAGCATAGGTAGTGTAGGTGGGTGGTTGACTTTGTGGAGGGGTATAGAGGGATGATGGATTTGGTGGATTTGCGGGGGTGATCGGAGGTAAGTTGTTGTTGGTAGGTGCATTGTTTTGTGGACGAAAATGTTCAGGAACTGGAGATTCGAGTGATGGAAAACGAGGTGGGTTTGGTGCAGTATTTCTAGGTTCAGGGGATGGACTTTGGAGTGTGAGGGATAAATTGGTCAAGTCCCTAACCCGATTTAGTTCTCCCCGTAGATTCTCAATTTCTTGAGTCAGGCGGGCGATATGTTCATCATGTTGAATATTAGTTCTGTGTTCGGAAGTCTCGGGCGGATCGCTAGAGATCACGATATTTTCCACACCAGTTGAAATAGCTGCGGCGGGATCAGACATAGTAATTTCATTTCCTTGAACAACCCAACTACGTTCAGGTAACGATGACGTCTTTGACCTTGTGATGTAAGGATGGTCGGCCATCGAGTGTCAACACGAATCAACTCTCTTTTGTGGGAATAAAATAAGAGAAACATAAAGTGTAAATGATGTTAGTCTAGGTAAAGTTATGATCATGTAAAGTCAAGTAAGTCATGTAACAAATAATTCGTCAAATAAAGTCAAACAAGTTGTCAAACAAATGTAAACGATTATATCAAACGATAATAACGCGTCCTAATATGCATGTGACCTCTTTGTGCCAGAGGTAGGCCTAACGTTTGTTTGAAGGGTAAAGTGTGTCATAATACGTCATCCTGTTGCTTTTGATTAATTAAACAAGTTCTATTTCTCAAAAAATAAAGCACAAAACAATGTAATATTTATTACATGTCAAATGAATACAACATAAAGTGTTTCCTAATCTAAATAAAGTAAATAAAATTTCCTATGCCTAACTTCTAGTTCCATTTGTGATGTCCTTAATCTGCGTCATTTGTTGTACTCCAATGCAAATCCATACATGTCATAAAACGTTAGTCATTCTCTCCCTCCTAAAGTTTAATTAATTAGAGAAAATAGTCAATATTTAGGCACAGTTATCCTTCAAACATGCACATAAAGTATGCTTAATGTCACTTGGGGTCGTGAACCCGCTTGGACGTTTGGGTAAAGTCATCTAATGAATTTAATACACCAAGGGTATTAAACCTCCTAGGTCATGAGATGTATGCTCCTAATAAAGGTGTTGGTTTAGCTCTATCTTAGGCTGACTAAGAGTTGGCTTCCTATGACACAAGGTTCCCCCAAGTGGACAACTTGGGAGTGGAAAGTCCGTGGCCGTCGACTGCACCGCCGATCGACTAAATCCACAAGATCAATCCAACTAAAAGGGGTAATTTAGTAGTGCACGGGCGCGAACCGCGAAGCCGTTTTAAGTGTGTGAATATGTGTGAGTTTTCCAGGAGTGGAAGAAATATGAACGGAATGACAATTTTATCAAAGCAAGTAACACATAAACAGTTTATATCAAACACACAATTAATAGCATGTAAAAACAGTTAACAAATAAATAAAGTAATTAAAATAAGCACACAAAGCCTATTTGAACTAAGTCCGTTATGGTTAGAACCTAAGTGATCCCCAGCAGAGTCACCAAGCTGTCATACCCCATTTTAACCGGGTTAAAGTAGAAGTACGACATATTGATGATTCCTATTTTTGTTTATTTTAAGGAGTCGCCACCTAATTATTTATGGTGAATTAGGACACCTAAATTTATTAAAGTTATGTTTAAAGTTAACTCTGTTTAAGGTCTGCGAAACTTAAGATTCTAGGTAAGGGTTCAATTAGTCTAAAGGGAAGGTATTAGGCACCCTTTAAGACCCACTAACAATGGTTAACCGACCGGACTTATGATTAGTTAGGCTAAGTGTAAATATTTAAATGTTTAAGAAAATACCTTGTAAGTATTGCTAAAGTTATTTAAAGTGAAACTGGTAAAAAATAATAGTTGCATAAAAGAGTTTAATTACAAATGAACTAAAAGGAACAGGATGTGTAATGTTTATATGTTTTGGAAAAAATGACTAACAAATTTAAAAGAGTTATTAATGAAGTTTTATAAAAAAGGGTATTAGTTCAAACGTATATTGTGCGAAGGTTATTTTGAACAAATATGTACTTCAAGTGTTGAACAGAAACTGAAGTGAAAAAAATTATCCGTTGAAACTAATTTGCTTTCATTTTTCTTAGAATAGGCTAACGTTAGTGTAAGATTTATGACGTTTTAAACTTCTAAAATAGTAAGCATAAATTATGATTCCCTTAGCCAAAAGATGTAGTCACGCTATTTTGAAAATCAATTACTCAAATAAATGTTGTAGATACTATAAATAGTTTTAGAAATAAAAGTGAATGTAATTTGTGGAATTAATTACCCATTACTAAACTAAAACCCTTAACGTCACTAAGGTTTATCTAAGTTAACAAAAAGAATGTTAGTCATAAAATACACATCAAATGCACGCAAAGATAAAATAGAGGATTAGGTGTGATGTAAATGAGCTCAGCCCATTAAGGAATGCTGTTGTCCGCTACTGTTGGGCTTCGGCCCGACGAAATTGTTTAGCAGATTTGTTGCGGGCAGACTAACTCGAGAGGAGGATTTTGTTGGGCTTTTAGCCCAACACCGAATGCGGCAAGTGATAAGTCCTGAATTAGGACTCCATTTTTTTCTCCGATGTGTACATGTAAAGAAAGGAAAAATAGGGATTAGCACTCATATAGGCACAAATTGATTGAGGCTGTAAATTTTAAAACTATGCTGTCAGCCCACCATAAACTGAACAAAGTGCATGCTCAGATACTTAAGAGACAAAGGCAGAGGCAAATTTTAGTTTGAAAGACTGAAACAAAATTTACACATTTGTACACCCAATTTCACATTAGGAACTAAAGAACAAGGGGTCAGAAGATAGGGATATGTAGTTAAATCGTGTATAACTTTAGCTCTACAGCATAGTAAACATCATTATTTAGTATCCATGATCAACTATAAACATATAACTTTTAAAAGGATTATGCAACAATAGAAATAGGACGTAACAAAGTAAAACAGGGCTCAACTACTGAAGGTTATGGAAATCTGAATTCTGTCCACTACAGATTCAGATTTAGATGACTCCTCAACGAACGAGAGCTAAATCTCATAATGGTTTGCTAAAATGTGCAGCAGCAAAACAGCAGTGAAAGCAGTGTTATAACCTCAAAATGAATAACAATTCAGCTCACAATGCGCAGCAGAAGTTCGACTCAGAATGCAATGATCTATGGCCCGAACGTACAACAACAAAGAGGCTAAACTACAGCAATTCAGGGGGGGGGGGGGCAGATTGACCAGCCAACATGATCAACATCCCAACATGTACGTCTAATAGGTTTATACAGCTCATTAGCAAAAGACAAAGGCGACTAGGACATAATTAAACAGATCCCGACTTTATCGCACATAACTAACCGTGATCCCACCCAACAGGTCTGAATGAAGATTCTAGACTTAACAAATTCAATGACTAATTAGTTTTAATCACATAAATCATATTTCAAAGCAAAGAAGATCACGACTTGACAAGACAATTCAACACTGGTAAAAATATAAATCTGCCTGACTAATAGGTTGCCCTGGCTTATAACTTAATCAAAATATGCAAACGAGTTTTAAAATCTACATAACCATTCTTCCAAATGCACCTAAAGCTAAACAACCACAGAACCCAACAAGACAAGATCGAATTAAACCAAACTAATACATGAACCACACAAACTGAAAGCAGACTGATCAAACAGGAAAACTGGAAGAAGAGAAAGAAGAAAGAACCACTAGACTCACACCATAGTTAAGGCATAACTTAACTATCCATGAAATCAAACCAGCTAGTTCTTGATTTAAACCAAACTAAACAGAATTAGCAAATGAAACATGACAAAGCAAACAGAACTGAAAGCATTGAGTAATTCTTATTGATTTGTAACTAAACTAAGTCTCAAAGCAAACAAAACAAACTCAACCTTATGCAAGAAAGCATCCTTGCGCTTCAAATAAATTTATCAATCATCTGACTAATACTCTACTGACCTGTAACGACGATCTGAAGACAGTACTAAAAAGAATGCGGGAAGAGATTTGAAGACATGATTCGAATAGAACCTAGTCCATACTTTGCGTTAGTCCTCTTAAACTAGTTCATTTTTTGGGACAAACAAAAGGGTAATGAAAGCTGTAAAGGATTCATGCTTCTCAATTCGCATACTGAAAACTCTTATAAAATCAAATCGACCAAACCATATCGCACTTTACACAAGCAGCAAAACATAGTTAAAAATTAATTGGAAACCATCAAGATGCCAACAGAACTCTGAAGTTTATACAGGCAGAAAAACAACAGCAACTTAACACATGATTTCTAAAAATGAATTTAATCCATACGACACAGGTATCGATAAGAGGAATGCTCGATATCTACTTTCACAATACATCAACACAACAGATGTCTGAATATCAACGCAAGCGTCCCATATATGACATTAACATATCCCGAAGGCATGATTTTTCATACTAACACAATTTTAACAGAACAATGAGTCGAAATGGCATCAAATTTTACCTGTTGGTGGTGCAGTGAAATGGATGCCGACGTCGTCGAATCTACCCTTGAACTCGAAGAATCCGAATCTAAACCCGATCAAAGCAATTAGAGTTTTAAAGCAGAAAAAAAAAAAGGCAAATAGAGTTATTGTCGGCTGTTTTTGTTTATTAAATTTGATGTCTTTGTAGGGGATTTTTGGGTTCCAAAATCCTTCGGTCTTCCTCTTCGTAGGATTGATTTCGTCTTCAATCCAAGAACTCTAACAAAAGAATTTGAACAAAACTCAGATTTAGAGTAACGAAAATAGGAAATGTTGAGTGTTGTCTCCCCCAAATCCCCAAAGATACTGAATATCCCCTTTTCTCCAGCCAATCCCCCGCAAACGTCTCAAGAAAGTTCCCTTTATAGGGTTTCGATTCGAGTTTAAGAAAGGAGAGAGAGGAGCGTATGAGAGAGAGGAAGCGGGGAACAGGAAAGGATGGAGGAGACAGAGGCGTGTGGGGGACAAGGTGAGTGGAAATGGCAGGGAGCAGGTGTGGTGGAGAGGAACATGAGGGAGCAGAGAGATGAGAGGAGAAAGAGAGGGGTGGGAGGTGGACGAAGAAGAGGAAAGAACCCTAGGGGGTTTTTTGTTTATTGACCCGGGTCGGGTCAATTTTAAACGAGTATTGGGCTGGTCCATTAGTGTATAAAATAGGTATGGACTGGTATTTAAAATGTGGGAAATAAGTAATGGGCTGGTCCGTTTGGGCCGTTAATTGGCTGAAAAATATTGGTCTTTCCTCCTCTACTTTGATTTTTTTTTTTTTGGGCTTCTAATTTAGTAACTAGTACAATCTATATACTATGATAATTAGTGATTAATATGTAGAAAATAAAGGATTTAACAAAGTGTTGTCTTGTAATTAATTTAACGATTCCAAACCCGAAAATGAAACGATGACGAACATTTAAAATTTGTGATAAAGTAATGCTCGTAATGTTTAAAAATAGGAGTAGTGAAAATAATAGTAGTGGAAAATAAAGTATTTAGTTCGTCAGTAAATTTAGAAGCCCGAGTAAATAAAATTAAATAAAGAAGGGACAAAATTGGGTGTCAACAATACCCTCGTTAATGAGGCACTGCCAAGTGAGCCCGGTCATTTTGCGCTTGTCCGAGTCAGAAATAAGGGGCCGTAAATAGCTCGCTACGCCCACCGGGCGCGACAGAAAGCTGCAGTCCTCGGGCACGGTGACTACGGCCGATCTGGTTCTCCTTGGCTCCACGCTCGGGGCCGGGAAGATGTTTACCAAGCTGTCCCTGGCCCCTGACTCGGAGATCCGGTTGGCCGGCCTTGTGGCCCGAGGAATAGGGAGATGACCAAAGCCCGCTGCTTCTCCGGTAGCGGGGGGGGGGGGGGGGGGGGGGGGGGTTCTCGAGAACATATCATCAAAGTCATCCACTCGCGTAGCCGGGGTAGATGAACTTGGAGCAGCCTCAATAAATTCGGCAAAGGCCGAGGGCTCCACAGTTGCAGCAGGCCCGTGCTCGGGAGACGGACGCGTGCCTGTGGGGGCTTCGCTCTCCGGTACTGGTTCGGTCCTTTTATCGGCTTCAACAGCAACCGCTTCCCCGGACCTTTTTCTTTGAAGGGGAGCATCTTCCGAAGAAGTTTCACCTGAAATGTCGACAAAGTCAATCGACCGAAGAGGAGCTGGTGAAAGTATTTCTTCCGCACCTGGATGTGGAGCAGGAACCAAGAGGCCTTCGCCAATGGAAGGAAGGGGCGAAACGGAGACCGCCTCCTCCGGTATTGAAGCCACGGTGGGAACGGAGCCGACTCTCCGAACTATGATATCGGGCTCTGCCTCTTCCCTCGAAGGGCGGGTAACACTCCTTGCTTTTTTCCCTTTCGGCGTCTGCCCCTTTTCGGAGGGCCGCTTTCTTTTTTCAGCATCGGAGAGGACGCGGGAAGAACCTGCTGTGTCAAATTCGGGCGCCGATGCTGGAGGGGCGGTCCCCGATTCTGACCTGGGGGCTACCGAGCCCTTAGGCAAACCTGAAAAGACAAGATGTTAGCAGAAAACAGAGGACGAAACGAGTAAAGGAGAATGCGGCAGAACAAGAATAGAGGGCTACCATGATTTTGGGCGATCCATCGGCCACGGGACAAGTGGGCCCATGTCCGGTCTTCATAGGGATGCTAGGCGAGAAGCACTGTGACCCAGTCATTCAGATTACGGATGACCGGAGGAACGTACCCATTGGCTAGCAAAAGTAAAGGAGAAACAGTGAGAAGGAAGAATCAAAATTTGACAAAGCAATACCAAAGCAATTATTCGAGGCTTGGGACTTACGCTTATTATTCCATTTCTCCGGGAAAGGCATATGCTCAGCTGGAATTATGTCCTCGGTCTTCACCCGGACGAATCGCTCCAACCATCCCCGGTCTCTGTCTTCGTCCATTTTCGCAAAGAACGGATTCCAGCTGCGCTTGGCCAGTTTCATTACGCCACCCCGGAACAGCCTCGGGGAGTATAGGCGTATCAGATGGGCTAGTGTGAACTCCTTCTCGGCGTTGTTGGCCAATGACCGGAGACACGCTACAACCCTCCAAACATTTGGGCCAATCTGGGCCAACGTAACGCCGTAGATACGACACATATCGAGAATGACCGGATCCACCGGAGGGTCGAGTTTGAGAGTGAAGGGGGTATGTGTAAACGTACAAAAACCCTTCACGGTGGTCGGTAACGGATTCATCAGGTCCGGGGGCGAAGACCCGAACAGGACAAGTGTCCCACCCGCAATCGGCCCGGACTATTTCAAGCTTCTCCTCGGTGATGGATGAGGGATACCGCCTCACGTCGAATCCCCTGTCTGAAACGGAGGAAGGTTTTTCGACCTCAAGGTCTTTGTTGAAATTAAATTTGGCCGGTATGATATCCGATGTCGTGGGCTCGAATTTAACCAAGGACGCAGGCTCGGCTCCCGGGGATGATACCAATGGGGCATCATGGGAAGTTGATTCGGACATCCTGAAAATATGAAAGAAAGAAGGCCGAAGAGAGGAATTTAAGAAGAACGAAGGAACTGATGGTTCGATAAAAGGCAAAGTTGAAACAGCAACGCTCGAACAAAGGATACTCGACAGCAGCGGTGACAAGGTTGACTCTTGTGCACACAATGTGAAGCAACAGATCAATAGGGAGAACAGATATGAAGTTGGTTGTGTGTGGAGCAAGTAGAAAAAACGCAGAATTGAAGTAGGGTTGAAGAGGATGCAAAACGTGAAAATGGTAAAGTGAAGGGGTAGAAGGCCTTATATAGGCATGTTGGGAGAGAAACGGTTACCGAGGACGACCAATCAGATGGCGTCACGTGCCCCATCATTAATGTGAAGCGACTCGAAACGACGTGAAAAAGGCGGTTGACAGAAGTGGACCACCAGGGTTGAGACACGTGGCCGATAAAGGGCATGCGTTACGCACTCGTTCCCGCCAAAATACGAAGGTAAGGTCGGGATGAGAGAGCCACCAGTTTAGGAACTTATCCACTCCCCGTTACTCCGATAGATCGGAGATCCGGGGAGTGTGGGGGCTATCTGTATACGGTGAATACCGGATACGAGACAAACCGGAGGAACGAAGCCGGAGCAAGGAATGGGAATGGGGTGGCGATATCGTTCGCCCTAGACCGGGGTAATGCTTGAACCGGAGCTCGGCATGAGCACCGACAGGTCTGCCTTCGACATCGTTAGGACATCCAAGCCCGATGACCCGAGCATTCGTGGTCGTTAGTCCGAGTAGCCGTTGGTCCGTGTGACCGGTGTATGCGGGCCACGTGCCAGTAGCGTCCTGCCATAGTCAACTACCTACCTTGCGTGTGTCAGGCGGCGCCGTCAGTCTAATCCCACCAAATCCGTGCAGAACAGTCCTTGTTGTCATTATTTTATTAACTGATATTGTAGGAGAACCATGGGAGTGTCACTATAAATAGGGCATATCCCCCTCCTTTGAGGGGGTTGGCTTCTTTATTTTTCCAAGAACACTTGTAATAGAAAAACATATGTGCAATCTCTCTCTCAATATCTAATCCGGCCAAGGATACTCGTTTCCATTTATATTGTGTTTCTTCCATCAAGTATTCAACATTGTTCATAAACGTTTATATTCATAGTAAATTGTCATCATTTGCCGTTTTATTGAAGAACCCTCACATACATATTTTCTCTATCTAATACACATCAAGATCCAAGCACATATCCTATACCCATCCACAAATTTAATTGATTATCCAAATCCGGGGTAAACAAATATGTGGATTTATCATGTACTCTATTGTAGAGCATACCACATGTGAGTCAGATTCAATTTGCAAAGAAAGTCCTAAGCCAGTTGCAATCCATGTAATAAAGCGAGCAGTTTGCTTGGACAATAGAAGTAAAGATAAGTTGTTTAGAGAAACCAAGTTTCAGCTGCCTCTATGGTTTCTAAAAACATCCCCTATTCCTCCTTTTCCATTGATATTATCGTAAGCACCATATACATCATGTCTTGAATTATGAATTGACGTGCTGAAACTCAAATGTCATTACTTTCCTTTGATTATTTAATATTGTAACTAATTTATTGAGTTATGATACACGGGCACGAAGCGGATAGTTATTACACTAAATCAATTCGCCCGGTGCAAGTTGGCATGCTATCATGCTATATCTCATCCCATTTTAGAGCATAACACCTAAATTCCTTTTCTAATAGTGAAGTGTGAATATCTCTCCTTCATACAGACCATCACCACTGTGAGTTCGCCGGAAAATCCGACCCCGTTTTTAGATACCCACCAGTTGAGAGATGTGTGATAACATTGAGTGAAAAGGGCACATCGCTAGCATTGCCGTCCGTTCACCATTAGAGATCATTGAAGTTCGGTTCTGATTTTCTTTAACTGCGCAATTGTGATTTGTTTTAATGGGGTGACATCGAACTTTGTTGTAACATCATAAGGAGCTCGAATATCAATTTCGGAGGTCTTTGGAGACAATTTGAAGCGATCTTGAACTGATTTTTTGTATTGAAAACTCGAGGTTGAGAACGACTCTATTCGTGTATTCCCCCCACAACGGATCAAAGGTACATCGAAATAACAGACTGATGACTCCGAAGAGCTCTTGTTGACACAGTTGTTTGGCACCTTCATTTCGACTCATCACATCTTAGGGTTAAAGAAGGTCCCAAGGTTTCGGTTGCTCGTCGATTCAAGTGGTACGTGAGCTGAGTTTAGAATGGTGTGAGATAGTTCGGTTCCTAGCTACCGTTGGCGTTAATGGGAGAACTGCGACGAACCAATTCGAGAGGAGTAGGTAGAGCTAACCTTTTTTTTTTTTTTTTTTCCCACCCCATTTAGGAGGATTTATAGTGTTTCCACACTTCCCCTCCAGTGTACCAAATGTATGGCAAGAGCAACACCAGACTGCTAAGTTGGTATGGCAGAACTATTGGGTCGTGGAAATCATTCTCTATACAAGTTATTGGATGAGTTTTTGGAACAAAACTTCGATAGGCAAGAAGTGTAAGCACCTAAAGGTGTGAAGCGATCTCGTAAGAAATGAAACGACAGCCCCCTACTTACTCATTCCAATTACTACCACAAGAAAGTCACCCATATCTCTAAAGGAATTTATGCACTCCATCACTTATTGTTTGTTCGAAGACTGAATTTAAATGCCAAATCTAATCAGTAAGCTGAAAAATACTCTTTTCCTTAATAATAAGGCACCGTGTATTTACCACGTGTATTCCTTGATATATCCTTGTATCTCATGTATGTCATGTATACACATGAAAATTTATCAGTGATGTATACTAATATACACGATAGACATATTCACAGTGACGTTTTGCAAGTCTGAATTTTAACTCCAGATCACCTCCAATCTTGCTCAAATTTTTTGTATAGCCTCATAGAGGTGTTCCCAACCAACTACAATATTCGCGCAGGAAAAACTTAGAAAACTTATGTTTAGACGGGAAAGTATAATTAATCTTGGACCCCAAAAATGTGTTGGAAATGGGACTTTCCAGCAACTTGCCATTTTCTCCGACGTGGGATAATTACCTGGAGAATTTGTTGTTGATTAAAATCTGGGTGAAACTATTCACTTAATTTTTTTTCAACTACACATGAACTGGAATGTAGGGTACGACTTCACCTCCAATTAGTAAGACGGTGAATTCGAGTCACATGGAAGTACTTGGAATTTGGAAGGCTGTTGATTTTCTAACCTGGAAGTGAGTTAAAAGGGCGTAGTGTACGAGGTAATTGTTGTTCACTATTAAATGTAGTTTTACTTTTTGAACATCTAAATATTTAATTATGTACAGATCACTGGTTAAATATTTTCTAAGGCTACTAAAAGAGAACATTGACAATTCTAAAACTCCTGTTTGTTTGATGTATACGAAGGCGCCAACCACTACAATTTGAGGATTCTTAAGCAACAACATGCAGAGAGTCTCGTAAAGAAATCTACTATATCTAAAATTGTAATATTTGATGTCACTGTATATAAAACTCCATCTGTCCATTTTATTTGAAATTATAGCCACAAAATTTATATTCAAACTTCACATTCACTATATCTTCACTCAATGAAGTTTCGAAAATCACTGTTCATTAATCAAATACAATTGTCACATGGTAAGTAGACAGTAGTGAATTAATATCAAAATCAGCATCTGAACAAGTTTACTGGTTCCTATCTTAAACCCAAACGCAACCTCAACTTCATGTTTTTTGAAAAATCCTGTTGGATCATATTTCTGTAAATTTCAAGACACAAAAGAAATAAAAGAAATGATGTGGCTCGGTTCTAGAATAGATCCTTTTATTAACACAACTCTCTAAAAAAAAGAACCACTGCTAATCAAACACACTCTTTACAATCAAGGATGAACTCAGCATAGTTCAAAACACATCATCTTAGAGAAGCAATAGATAAGAAACATGCAATGTGTCGGATTCAACGAATTTATTTATAATGTTATTACAATAGCTGAAATGCCAAAAGGAACAATATAATTTTAATTAAATCTAAGAGAAGCAAACGGAAGAAGGCAACATTGTGTTACACTTGTGTACTTCACGAGCTCGGTAAGTCAAAAATGAAAGAAGAATCTTGCTACGTATTTACGAACATTTACAACAGAAGGAACTCCTGCAGCGAACTTGAATAAGCTTCACAGCAGCAGAAAGAACCCCGGAGAAATCTTGAACAAAGCTTCCATGTCAGCTGTGAAATTAAACAGCCAAAAAGCATGCAGCAAGACTTAAAAATTGTTTAATGAAGCAATCATACTTTCAAGGCACGTAAATCAGCAAGCACAATTAACATGTTTTAGACAACAAACAAATACTCAATATGCTATTTTATAAATAACTTAAACGGCAAACTGAGCCCTGCTGAAACTATATAGATTAAATAGTAAAGGTAGCAAAACCGAGTATAAGAGAGAATCCTATCAATGTCTTCCAGTCAGATTCCAGATGATTACAGACCTTGCTATTGTTAGTTTGAAGAAGATGGTTGACAGCACCATTAAAGATGACCAGAAGCACCATTTCTCTCGAATTGTATGAACAAGTCTATAAGTCACTTGACTTATGACAGATCGAATGATCCTCGACCTTCATTAATGGCATAGAGCAACTTCTTGGACATGATTTCCTGTGGAGTGAAATAACGCATAAGAAACTACTTGGGGAAAAATACAGAATTGATTAAATAGGAAGTTTCAACCGTTAAAACGCCGACGCAGACAAGGAAAACATAGGCAACATATGGCGACAGTAATTAGAGAAACTCTACCTTACTAGAATAGGGAGGGAGTTTCAAGTAATTAGCACATGTCATCACACTGGGTAGGTCTTCATCTGCAGATTCTGATGGTGCATTACTGTTGTGTGCTGCATTGCCAGCACTGGATGAATGCTGTTCCAAAGATATGACGGTCAGTCACTGAAATAAAGAGACGTAGCAAATAGGCACACTTAAATTTTAGCTACAACCATACCTTCCTCACAATTGTCAACTTAGGATTCAGAGCAGCAAGACCACCTGCGGGGAGCCGGGGAGCACCAGTGACAAACTGACAGAATGCTCGTTGCTGCTCAGGTGTGAACTCTCCCATAATCTCTAGTAACTGAGGAGAATAATTTATTACAAGTTATCAAATTGAAACAAATAGAAGTGAATGATGAAGAACGGCATCCTAATCATCATCGTTTCAGGCAGTTTAGTTTCACCAACAGCTGAAGAACAAAACTTACGTGAATAATGGGAGGACTCTTGGATGTGTATCCGTGATCGAATTTAATGTGATCTACTAGCGTCTCGGGCTGCAAGACAAAAATAATATAAACATTCAACTAATAGAGCAAAAGTTAGTCTTATCATAACCAGTGGATTCATGAGAACAGATATTACCTTCCACAGCTCTCTACGGCCGCATAACAGATAGTCCAGCTCTGAAGGAGAGAATATTTGTAGAGCTGAATAGTCAAAAACCTGAACGTTGAGGAGCCTCAAAAGTTATTTATTATTACATATAAATATAAAGTTATCTCCAGATGTATCTAAATTGCTAATGCATTAATAAAGAAATAACAATCTGCAATAAGGAAACGATCAGATTGTCCAACTATATGCTTTTTTACCCCACAAAATCATCTGGGTCTTATAAGTTCTCTAGAAAAAATCCTCAGGCAATAAAGGCATATGACAGCAGCAAACCTGAGTAAAGCCAGATCTAAAAGCTTCCATTTGTTGCCTGATTCCAGTCTTGACAGTAGCATCAACTACCAAAGAAATGTATTCCTCCAAGTTACTGAGATCCACCTGCAAATTCCATTCAAGGTAAGAAATATTAATGGAAATAAGGCATGCAATTGAGGGACTATCGGTCAAATAACAAAAATAAATAGGGAAGAAACAAAAATATAAAAGAAAAGGGATGACATCCAAGACATCGCCGCTTACATTCTCATCGCCTGCTTTAAGAACATATTCAGGATAGCCAGGAAGTGTGAAATCTAAACAAAGATCCTCAACTGGAGTCCCACGGAAATGCATGTCATAAGATTTGTCTAGGTTCTGATCTTCCATTGATTCTATATATTGCTTTCGACTGACAAGAGCTTGCAACTCTTGCAAAGTCTTCCCCAATTCGGCATCAAAAGAAATAATGTCGTACAAATCAAGCTCCTGCGATGTTTAAGTTAGAAACATTAGTGGAATAGATAAAATACCACTGATCACAGCAGATAAAGTGTGCAATATGACAAAGAAGAAGAGCAGGGAGAACTTACTTGGCCAAGAACAAGCTTATAGAAGGCAGTGGACAGTGGAAGGTCCAAAAGCCGTCCATCTTGAAGAGCTTTGGCCATAACACGTCCAAGCAAGCGGAAATATTCAATAGCCTTACAGAATTGACCTCCATCAACAGAACCAGCATGTGGTGACCAGGGACGTGGAAATAATCCAAGAGGTGCTTGGACGAGATCTTTATCACCCCCACTTAATTTATTATTTATATGAACACATCTCCACATTCCAAGTCCAACTTTTTGTAGATCATGACTTAAAAGGGTATAAAACTCCAGTGTAGGACCCAGGCCAGTACCAACTTCACCAAAATATTCAACTTCAAGAACAGCTTTTTGGCTAGAGTACATCTCCATCACTTTTGCAGCCGAATCCAGAATGCGGTTCCTTGAGACACGCACTTTCTGGCGCTGTAATCGACCAACCCTAACTGCTCTCTCATGAGTAGATCCATTACCTTCAGCACCTTGCTGTTGATGCAGCCTATGTAAAGCACGTGACAACCCAAAAGCAGTTGAATAGAAATACTGGCGCCGAGTCTCAAATGGAAAAAGAAATGGGCAGGCCTTTGTCAACTGGTAACACCAAGATGGAAGTGACCCACTACAAAGTGCAAGAGCATCCTGGATCTGTCGGGCCAATTTCGGAGTGAGCTTACTATTGACAAATTCCTCAGAAGGAATATTGATACCCGTAGTACTGAGCTCATCTAGACTAGAAATTTTTCCTTCAGAGAAATCATCAATCATGGACTGGAATCGCAAACGGGGGGCAAGCTGATTCAGCGCCTCCAATACACGCAAGAGGTACAAAATACTGTAAGTAGGGTTACTTTTCTCCAAATCACAAGGAAGTTCTCCCTGCAATATACTATCTAACAATGACGCTCGAAGCAATGAAGGATCAGAACTGGAACTTGTCAAAGAACTGGTTTTGGGGGACTTGGAAATTGAGCTTCCAGCCCCATTCATCGACCTCTCAGCTTGGTTGTCTGCCCTTTGGTATGTAATAGTGTAAATATCACTCCAAACCCTGCTTCCGTCACTGGATACGGAATCATTGCCACCATATCTCTCGTCATCATCATCATCTAGAACAAGCTGCCGCTGGATAGCCTGGTAGAGAGTCAAGTTCCTATTAAGCGGCTTTCCACCAACAGAAAATATTAGTTTTGGTGGATCACCAGAGCCAAATAGAGGATGCCCATGCCGATCTCTAGCGCCCCTCATACCTCTACCACTAGCAGATGAAAGACCCGCCATGGCAGCAGCAGCAAATGACATTGCACCCCTTGAACCATAGGAATTCCTACTTCTGAACTCAATGGAATCAGATCCCCGAGCAGCAGTTTTGCTCCTAGAACCACCACCAGCATTTGTATTGCTATCAGTTGGTGTCTGTGCAAGAGGACTATCCTCCGAAGAATCTCCCAATTTAACATCATGCACTTCATCTGCCATGCATCCAGGAAGAGGATCATCCCTCAGCACCTGGAAAAATGGGCAGAAAGAGTATTAGCTACATTCCACTGGCTTCACCGTCCAATCACTTCCCTGCAATCATCAGCTACATGTCTTTACTTCATATTTTAAATTTTCAGTTACAAAAATAGAAGGGAAAAGGTTTGATAGTACCAGCGTTATCAAAAGCGAAACGCGCAAAAAAGCTCTACGGTCAGCTGGGGCTTTAAGCGCAAAGCGCAAATAAAGTGTGGGCTTTAAGGAAAAAAGGCGCAATGGTGCAAAAATACAAATATATATGTGTTTAGTCCAAGACTAACAAACATAAGCATGAACAACAAATATATGAAAAAGGAAATTGCATAAACATTGCGATAAAGTGAAATATCAATTATCTACTGTCACCTCTTCAAGAGAGGCTCATTGGCAAGGAAAAGTATGTCTTAGAGCATTGATGATGATACTGAAGCGCACATAAAGCGAGGCGAAGCGCTCCAACATGTTTCGAGCCTCGCTTAAGCGCGCTTTAAGCGCGCCTTTGACAAACTGGATAGTACCAAAAAATATCATTGTGAAATCCATGCCTAATTCAAGAACCAAACGTAGGACAAGGGTTTGCCCACTCCGTCCATAGTCCCAGGCTCCCAGCTTAGTGATCCCCAGTGATTTCCTCATCACAAGAGCTTTCACAACTCCATTTCTCAAAATTCCTTGATATAACAGAACAGATTTATCCTATATTAAAAGAACAGCAAACCAAAAACCCTTTTGGTGGAACACCACATAATACCCCAGACCAAGTACCATTTTTTACTTGAACCCTAATCCACAAGCAAACTTAGCTCATGTTTGTTTTCTATAGAAACTTTTTAATCAGGCTTTTCCATTTTTTTTTAAATAACCGTGGTATCTGGACCAGCTTGCCCTCACCTCGACTAATTCTACGAGGTACCTAGCACATGTACCGGGTAACTCTATTCACCAAGGCTTGGACAGATTGAAAGAAATCACTTAGTATTTTTGACTCAGCTGGGAACACTTTCCTTTCTTTTTTTTCCAACACAATCAATCCAATTAAAGCATCCTAGGGGCTAGTTTCCCGTGGCCACCATTTTTAAAAATTTATCTACTTCTATTTACACTCCTTGCATTAAAAGGAAGAGAATCAGCAATAAAAAGCTTAGAACACTGATGCAGGTTTAAATCTAAAGTAATCTCCTTTGCCTAACAGTGTTCAGCAGTTCAAGAAGACTTTGAACTCTTAAATATGGAGATCGAGCTAATCCATTTGAACCAAATTAAACCAAAAACAAGAAAATAGAAAGAACAAAGGAAATACAGAAATCTAACATACATCATCATGGTCGTCTTCATCGGACACATCATCCTCAATCACCAATGCATCATCAAGTTCCACAAGAGAACGATCCATCTCGTCATCCTTAACATGAGAACAAGCAGAGACATGTCAGCATTCATGTGGTTATTAAATCCATTAACCCCGCCTTAGTAGTTGAAAAGTGTAAGCACGGACACCAGGAAAAAATCAGAGTTTCCCATATATATCTTGGCTTCATCCGGAAAACTCAAATCCTCAATAAAGGCTATAAAGCAATATTGGTGATCAACAAATTAACTTAAACCCCTTCAAGAAGCTAATTATGTCAAGAATTATAGACAGAAAGAAAGATATTACGTTACCTTGGAAGAAGTTTCATGTTAAACTAAATGTTTGATTATATTAAATATTTAAATGTAATAGCTAAGACATCAATATCCAGATGCATGTAATTTTTCACTTTTACTAAAAGAGGGGCAGAGTCAATTTTTGATTAGGATTTGCAAAATTTGGTTCAAACTGTAAACAAACAATAATATTACAATTCAAACCATTTAACACAGTCATTCAGTTTGTTTCCAATAATTTTTAAACCAAACTAACTGTAAATCACAGTTTGATTAGAAGTTACATGACAAAACATATGTGAATACTGGTACGCAATTATAAACCCTAAAAAATTTAATTTTATCCCCTGTTCTCAGTTAATTTTATATGAATATTAGTTTGATGAAATATTAGATTTCACTAAGTTAAGGCTGCTCTAGCCTATATGAATATAAGATATAATGTTATTCTACTGTAAACCACGTACTCCTAATTCAAATTTTGGTTAATTCATAAACCAAACCAAAGCTCAGTCTGGTTTCACGGTTTAAATCGCTTGCAAAAAAAGTGAATTGTACTTGCAAAAATCATGAACTGTCAGGAAATAATCAAATAATATCCTTTCTTGACTTGATCAGTTTTATACTGTTATAACAGGAACTAACGTGGATAACCACCTTCACAAGTTCCCTGTTATCCTTCTTCTTTTAAATAAAAAATCATCCTGTTTCGCCAACAAATAGTTAATATGAAGAGAAAATAATAGAAAATCAGAGATCTAAAATTAATAGCTTTAAACACTACTCAGGTTTAATTTGAGAATCATACGAGATTACTCCTTCATTTAAATTGAACTCAAGCACCTACTAAACCAAACAACTTCAACATACATACATACACAGCACAACAAACATAATAAAGTCAACAAAATTACCTCTGAACTAGAGTCCCCCTCATCAGATTTCTCTCCTCTTAAGGCCTTCTCCAAGGCAGCTCTCATTCTAGCAGGATTTCTTGATCGAATTCCTGTGCCAACTTTTTGAGCAGGCTTCAAAACTGCTTTTCCTTTGCCCTTTGAAGAGCTTCCATCACTGTCATTACTATTAACTGCTGACCTAGATCGTGCAGAATGATGACGAGGTGCGGAGGAAGGGGGTGCCAGAGATTGAGATGATGCACTGCCTCCTGCAGGTATAGTCCCCGACCCAGAGTTGCCACCAGAGGCAAAGGCCTTCTGTTCAGCCTCAGGTCGCTCAACTCGGGCCCAGAGGAATTCTTCAATAGCTGCTAAACTTGCCAAAGGATCAATCAACAAAACATTTGAAGAGTAGTCACGGAGGGTTTTCTCTCCTTGAGCTCTGCAAAGGCGCAGCTTAAATGGCTGAGACAAAACACTTAAACCTGAAGAAAGACGTGCATTTCCAGTCGATGATCTGGAACTCTGACTCAGCACAACAGGAAAACGCTCCAACGAACATAGAGCATTTTGAAGCTTTTGGACCAGAATAGTAATGGGAACCAAACTTCCACCATCAACACCAGCAGGAAGAGCAACTGCAATAAAAGACTTGTATCTTCTGATTGCATGTTGTCGGAGCCTAGAGACACTAGCATCCGAGATTTTTTCCTTAGAAAAGTATCCATACGTAAAATAATTCAGCAAAGAAGCAACAACTCCGCTTCCAATGAACTCAAAAGTTGAAACACCGTCCCCTTTGCTGAGCTCCCCCATCATAGCAGCTATCACTTCAGCCAAGTATTCTTCCTTACTAACAGAAATATCCCCAAGCTGAGGACCAAATGTTTTTGATTTTCCTTTAGGTTTAGCTATTTGTTCATCAATACCAGAATTTAACTTCATGCAGAGATTCTTCAATCGTATAACATCATCTGTGACACCAGCTTCAGCTGCCTCAGAATCTGAAGGGAAGTATTTATCTTTGAAAGCTTTTGCACATGTACTGACTGCCATCCGAAGGCTAGAATTGACGGTCGGAATTTCCATCGAATTTGGCGGAGATCCAGTACTTGGAACTGGACTTCTAGGATCTTCAACAACAGTTGCATCTGTATTCGAATTAGCGCTACGGCGTCGATTACGTTTCTCCTTCTCAGCACGAGAAGGCTGGGGAGGAGCAGAAACATGAGACTCCGACAACATCAAGGCATCTACAGCATGAACAACACCTTCTCGGACAAACATCTTGCCAAAAACTACGGGGAGCTTTTCCATTAGAATCTCTGCAATTTGAAGAGCGGGCACCAATACTTGGGGATCCTTCCAAGCCAAAACCCCAGCCAAGAAACTATTAAGACATTATATCCAAGCATTACTTTCATGGAACTCGCACAGAGAGAAATATCATTGAAAGAAAGATTGTCCTATGGATAAACATTACTTCCGCGGACCAAATGTTGAAAATAATATCAAGCTTTAATTTGGTCCCGACATACCTTGATATGTTAGTGACATTAATTAAAGACTGAATCATATCTGCATTACTGAAATACATAAGTTTTCCAATAACTGAGAGGCATTTGTGGCGCGCTGCAGTATTCACACTGGATCCATATGTCTGCTCAGCAAAACAAGCAACAGGAAGTCACATCTGTAGTGTCCACTATGGTAAGGCAGTGACAGAATACACTCATAGAGTTATAATATTAACCTGGATTAGAACAGGAAGGAGATCCGTTCCAAATTGTTGCAAAAGTTCAGGTTGATCATTCAATAGCTTCTCACGAGCTGATACCTCCTGAGAAGATGCATTCAGATCCTCCTGTTTGCTAGAACCACTAGCAGAGGATTTCCTCGTCAAAGAACCCCTAGTGAACAAATTTGTGCTAACTGGAAGAGAGATGGTTCCTTGAGGCAGCGGAGGAAGTAGTTCATTTGCCAGATTCATAATCTCAAAAATCTACAATAAGAAGAAATTACACTTAGGATCTATCATAAAAGCAAGAACCAGAATGCCCAGAAAGCGGCTAAAGAAAGAGGCCAAATTGACCTAGCACTTTGATTATGTGTCATGCAAATTACATGAATACTATTCCCCCCAAACAAAAAATACCAAACCTAATAGCAAAGTTCTCAGGGCTGCCATGGAAGTGTAAAAACTGAGTTGAAAAAGAAATAGATAACTTCTAAATCTTAATGAACTAACTAGATGATCATTATTATCAATTGCGAAAAACCATTCTGGACTCAGGTGTTCCATTCCAAACAGAGACACACCGTACTACCTTGTTTTGAAACAAAAGGTTGAACCCCGCTAATTCATATCACATGGAGTGTAGTATCAATCATCTACTGAACATTCTTCTTTTCGTAGCGTTTCCGGATTTTCTCCCTTTGATTTGTGGGGTGGGGGAATGACAAAGTAAAAGGCAAGAGTAATGGAACTCAAACGGACTCCTACAGTTTACTCAATCCATTCCACATACTAATGCTCAAACCTCAGTTATTGTCCACTTCCACTTATCCGCATGAAAATACATAGAATATCTGATCCTGTCACCTCATGCCACAAATATCCAATATTCGACACAAAATACTTGTTCCAAATATCTATAATTTAGTAAAATTCATATTTCTTCTTTCTGATATTCCTGAACAAATCTTTATGACGACAGTGACAAACACAGCAAGCAGTGGATTGCGAAAATTAAAGCTATCACACATACCTGCTCCGCAGGTCTGCTCAAGGCAGGTGAAATAGAGACAGAGGCCACGAGGCCAGAACCTGATAAGATGTCCTTGAGGATCCCACTGATACCAAGTATCATCAAGGTTTTAGCTCCTAATGGAGAGCCACTCGCACACGTAGACAGAAGCCGGATCAAGCCCTGCAAACCAAATCAAGTCATTAACAGCCCTGTGTAAACGATCAACACATTCAAGATCTGAACTTACTGTGTAAGTTTCCGTGCTGAGTGAAGCCTGACCACCTCCAGAATTACTGGTTGAGATGAGGGAGGCAGCCTGTGTGACAAGTCCGTGATTGCAAAGTTCATCTAGCTTCTCTGGAGATGATGCAAATGCTTCAGCAATCCGGGTCAAGCAGATAGAAGCATGTTCTAATACCTACTCACACATCCAAGCACCAAGAAACAAAATGAGAGAGGTGAGAAGGCTTAAGCAAATTGAGGAGACGAAGAGGACGAAAATAAATTCTTTGAGCCAAATAATTTGACAAATCTTCCCGTGATTTTGTTATGACGTGATGATGATCTCACCTTTGAATCATGATACTGAAGAAGATTCGTCAACAGTGGAACAGCTTCCATCACAAGGTCGGCAGCATCCGAAGGCAGCTTCTTGCACATATTAGCAGCAGTTGCTAATGCTACTCTCTACGGGAGAGGATGAAAAAAAGATCAGAATGATATGCAACCTACTAATGGAACTAATAATGGCTTATGTCAATAAAATCATTTACAATTTATTAGCGTCGCTACCTGAACACCAGTGGAAAAGAAATCGAGATACGAAAGCACAGCCATGAGTGCACCTGCTCGCAAACAAGCAGTTGGATCTTCCTGAGATATCTTCTTTAAAGCTTGTAGAGACTGTTAAAGCTAAACATTAGCATCACAACTTAAAATCTCATCATGCCAATATTAAGCAAACTGTAGCACTTACAAAGCCTATTCTCTTAGCAGAGATGTTATATAGAGAATTTCTAGTTCTAGAGAACTCTTAATTTTATCATCAATATACAAATTAATGAGCATTGGAATAAAATGAGTCCAAATGGAATGATTAACATAACCAACCCCAACTAGGTTTGGATTGAGATGCAACTATTGCTGTTGTTATTATGTACAAGGCCCAATACTAGAGAGTTGCACTCAATTAGAATATACACTGAAATGAATTCCCTTTGGCACAAAGGAATAAACTTTTTCACCTGTTCAGCAAACTGCAGCACTTACAAGGCGTATTCTATTAGCGGATATGTTATATAGAGAATTTCTAGTTCTAGAGAACTCTAAGTTTTATCATAAATATACATATTAAGCTTTGGAATGAAATAATTCACATAAACCAACCCCAACTAGTTTGGGATTGAGATGCAATCATTGTTGTTGTTGTTATGTACAAGGACCAATACTAAAGAGAGTCGCACTCAATTAGAATATAGCAAAATTTATTCATGCCTATAATATGTGATAAGGCTAAACTTTTCAGACATTTTTATTTTTATACTCTCAATGTGCTTATTATGTGATATACAAAGTTTATTCACGCCAATAACAGGATATGTAATTTCACCTATAATATGTAATACGCAAAATTTATTCACGCCTATAATATGTTACTTATAAGGTTACGCTTTTCAAATATTATTATACTCTCAAATGCTTCCTTTCTTCCACAAGTTTCTCTATGCACTTTTCATCAAACATTTGTCATTGGTAAAATAATCACCTTTAATCATACCAATTAAGTTCTCAAACCAATGTGGATCTTAACTATCCCAAGTAGGATCAAGAATCGGTAACTTCAAAGAAATACACCGAAATCAACTCCCTTTGGCACAAAGGAATAATTTTTTCACCTGTTCAGCTAATTACTGCTGTTGTCGTTATGTACAAGGCGCAATACTACAGAATCGCACTCAATAACTCCCTCCTTTTCAATTTGTTTGTCTAAGGTTCCGTTTGGCCATAAAAATTATTCACTTTTTTCCGGAATCAGCGTCTGGCCATGAAAATTCCGAAAACAACTTCCAAAAACTCAAAAAACTTGGTTTTAAAAAAACAATCACTTTTTTCACTTTTTTACAACTACATTTCACCAAAAACTACAATTTCAAAAACTATGGCCAAACACAACTCCAACTCCAAAATTCCAAAAAAAAGTGAAATTTTTTTTTTGGTATCTATGGACAAACGGGGCCTAACTTTCCTTTTTAGTCTGTTTCAAAAGAATGTACCTTTCCGTTTTTCGGCAACCCTTTAATTCGCATATTTAAAACCACAATATGAAAGCCCATTTTCGTACATCCTACATATCTTTAGTTAACAACCACAAAATTCAAAAGCCTCCTCAACTTTCTTAAACTCCGTGTCAAGTCAAAATCAGACAAACAAATTAAAACGGAGTGAGTATAATATACACTGAAATCAACTCCCTTAGGCACAAAGGAACAAACTTTATCACCTGTTCAGCTAAATCCATGTACTCAATCGTTAGCAACCGCGCCACAAAGCACGAAACCGCTCCATAATGCACGACAGCACCACAAGAAGAGGGCAAAACATCAACCAAATGCGTCAACGCTCGAGCAGCAAGCAGCATAATATCAGGATTGCTCCCATGATTAAGCAAACCAACAAGCACAGGTACATAACAATCCACTGAGAAACTACTCAACGAATCCTCCGTTCCGATCGAAAGCATAACACAAAGCTGTGTTAATGCTTCAATTTGTTTCCCTTCTTCACCATCAGCTCTTAAACCCGATAAAACCTTCTTTAACCGCCCGTTCGATAACGATGACGTGGCCGACGACGACACCATAGCTGAACTAGGCAACAAATCATCCAAACCAGCACCTAATTTTCTTAACAAACCTTGTAATGCGCTACTTGCTGAAGTTAAATTATGATGTAAAATACCAACATTACCCTCACTTTCATTATCATCATCATCATCATCATCATCATCATCATCCATATCATTATTATCCCTAATAATTTCGGGTTCTTTTTCCTTACCCTTTTCTGGATTATTACGGCGGGTTCGGGTCGTACTACCCGACCCGGAAGATTCATTAGTGGGGTCCATTGAAATCGAGTTTGAGGTGGCGGCGCGTGAGTTGAGACGAGCGCGTTTAACAGAAGAAGAAGGCGCTGATGACGTGGCCTCCGTTCTTTTATTTCGGTTACGAGTTTCCATACAAGGTCGCCGATTAATCGGCGATTAGGTGAAGTAAGGTAATTGAATTTTGATCATTTTTTGAGAAACCCTAATTCATAAAATTGGGTGGACAAAAAGGGGATTTTTGATTGTTGTTATAGCTCAATCGGTGCTATAATTAAGTGATTTTTTTTGTGTTGTAGTGGAGTTATAATGGAAGTTTGCAAGAAATTGTAGGTGAAAAGGAGATGAAATTTTTTGTGTGAAGAAGAGGAAAATATAAGCAAGAAAGGGAAGAAAAACAGTCACTAGCAAACAGAGAAATAGGAATATAGAATCTAACTAAAAATTTTGGTCTTGTTTGGAATAAATTTTGGATGGTTGGTTCGTATTACTATAACAATTGTATAATATTTTTATTTTAAATAAATAGTTGTTGTAGTAATATTTAAATTTACATTATTGTTAAATTTGTTGTCATGTTATGTAATGCTGATGAAAAAAAATGCTACCTATGTAACGTCGATCCCGTCTTAACCTTTTTTCTTTTCATATTATTGTTAAGACTTTCACTATCTCAAATTATGTGACATCATTTTTTTTTAGATAATTACACTGTGTATTAATTAGGATACCAATGCTATCAAAATTGACCCATATTTTTAAATCTTATAAAAATTGACCAGAACTTTTTCCAATTTCCACCATCGTCGGTCACTGTCTTCCCGACCGGTGAAGCTCATCGGAATTACTCCCTCCCCCCTTTCCCACCCCCCTCTCTCTGCTGCAACTTCTCTTTCTCGTAGGAAGTTTTTCGGCGACAACGACTGCGATTTCTCTTCCACCGCCTGAGCACCATACTCATTTCCGACGCCGTCTCTTCCGCTGCGGTGGCTCAGATCTGACCAGAAATTACCTAGATCTAGCAAGCTTGCTAGATCTAGATCTATCAGAAAACTCATCGAGGTGGTGGTGGAGATGAAATTACCGGAGGTGGTTGAGGTCGGCGATGGAGAAACTGATAGGTGAAAGGTAGTGGGTGTATAATATTGTATATAGGTGTATACACCCTATTATACACTATTATACATATTTATACACCTATATACATAATGTATCTGCAAGTGGTGGAGATGAAATTACCGGAGGTGGTTGAGGTCAGTGATGGAGAAACCGATAGGTGCAGGGTAGTGGGTGTATAATATTGTATAATAGTGTATATAGGTGTATACACCCTATTATACAATATTTTACATTTTTATACACCTATATACATAATGTATCTGTCTTATATACTTATGTATATAGGTGTATAAATATGTATAAGTCTTTTTCAAAACCAATCCATATATATGTTTATACTCACTTATACAATATTGTATAATTGTGTATAAATATGTATAAGTGCGTATTTTCTTGTATAATGCTATATAATTAAATATTTTTGTGTATATACCTACACATTATATACCTTCAAACGCCTACATAATGTACTTGTCTTTTGTATATAAGTGTACAAAACTGTATAAAAGTGTTTTGGGGCCAAAGTTTTGCGATGTAAGTTTTGGGCTATTTTTTTGCAATGTAAGTCAGCAAATTGTATATTTGTGAAATTTCCCCTTTTCTTTTTGTTCTGTCCCAAAAAGAATGTCATCTTGTTATATTTAGAAACAATTTAACTTTATGAGATAATTTATAGCCACACATTTATATAAGACTTTTTTTGGACCACACATTTCAAAAGTCTTTCTTTTTTTCATAAACTCCGTGCCAAGTCAAATGGTACCACATAAATTGAGATAGATGGAGTATCACAATCATCCAAACAAGTTAATGAGATGTTTCTTATTCCTTTTGTGCTTTTTACCTTCTTTTTCTTCTTTGTGTCCACTTTTCTCGTGTTTGATGATCACAACCTTTTTAAGAAAAATAATTTTCTTAAAGTGAGTAGCCAAAACAGGTTTGATACAACTAGCTTTAGCGTACGCGCTTTGCGCGTGACCGAAGCGCGTACCTCATTTGACAACAAATTAAACACGAAAAAGAAATTAGATTTAGCTATAAACTTTATCGTTAATCCGTTGCTAAATTGCTCGTAGCTAACAATATTTTTTAATAATTCATCGCTAATTCATCGGTAAATATGATTAGTAATGAATTTTACTGTTTATCTTTCCATCGCTAAATACATATTTATTTAGTAGTGAGATAACTTAATATATAAAGAATATTAATAGCTTTCATTTGTTAGATAAGTGTAAAAAAAATGATAATTCATTTAAAATATATTTTATTTTCTACTGTTTCATCCTTGTTATTTTAAAACCGTATTTTACAAATTTGCCATTAAACATTATACTATAATCTATTTTACTTTATTTATAGTTTCTTTCCCCACCAATATTTTTCTTATTTAACAAATTTACACAACTTTGTTAGTTTGACTCTTTTGATTTTATCCTTTCTAAAATCATAATTTTTTTTTTGGTAAAAAAAAAATCATAATTATAAATCTTTTTTAAAATCATTTTTTAAGATAGGAATTTTATCTGTGTATTTTCTTATTTTTTTATATATGTTAGAAAATTTAGCAATATTCAGATCTTTTTAACATGTAGATTAATTTGCTAATGATATCTTGCATCTTTGTTAAGTATTAATAAAAGGTAAGCTTACATGAATAGCTACCCTTTAGTAGGTGCTTACCTTTAGTAGTTACCTTTTCAATATTACCAACCATAGCTACTATTTAATGAACATATGTATTTTAACGGGTGTATTTGTTTGTTTTCAAATACATATTGATTCTCTAGCTACATTTATGGGTTTTTGATGTATTTGACGCCATTTCAACAAAATTTCAAATACATTGTGTACATTCAAACTACATATGAAGCCACATACATTCAAAAATCCGTGTATTTGAAAACACTGTTCATATATTCAATGTATTTGAATGGATTTCAACAAAATGTCAAATATATTGTGTACATTCAAACTACATATGAAGCCAAATACATTTAGATTTCCGTGTATTTGAAAACACTGTTCATATATTCAGCCAAATATATTGAGATCTGAGCCATTTTTCGGCCATATCTGAGCCAAATACATTGTTCATACAGAGAAGAGCCTAAAATACCCCGAACTATTAGAATTAGTGCAAAAATACCTTCCATCCACCTTTGAGCTCCCAAATACCCCTGTCATCCACCTTTGAGCCCCTAAATACCCCTGTCGTCCACCTATGGGGTTTAATATACCCTTATTTCTAACAGCCCCATGTTGACACCCAATTTTATCTATCCTTTCGTCCAATTTACATCGTTAAGCTTCTATTTTATTAGATTATTAATTGTATTTTTGTATCACTTGTAGTCAAATTTTTTGATGATCTCTATTACTATTATTACTTTTATTACTACTACTATTATTATTATTATTATTATTATTATTAATCTTGAACTTGGACGGTTTTTTCAAACAGATTCGGGTCCAAACTTCGGTCATTTTGTTCTTGGCATATTAGATGAAAAGAGGAAAGTTTCGATTTCGCAATTAAGGCGGATATTAAGCTATGATTTTTATGATCACTAGTAAGAAATTAAGGTGAATGAATTAAGGAAATAAAGTAGAATGGAAAAGAGAAGAGAAGAGAAAATCAAATTAGAATAAATGAAAGAATATAAAAGGCACAAAGAAAGGGATTTTGTAGCCGTGGAATTTCGACGAGAATCGGGGAATGTTTGATTTTAACGAAATTTAGAGATGACGGGGTCTTAGGAATTTTGAGTAAATAACAATGAGTTTTGGATATTTGGTTTTGGGGGTAACCTGATGCCTTTAGGGATTTTTAGTTGGAAAGGGATTATGGGCTGGGTAGAAACTTTAGGAAATGGGTGAAAAAATTTATTTGGTTTATTTGGGGAATATAGTAATTTCAAATAGATTTTCTCGATTTTCATAATGATAATAAAAGTAGAGGGACAAAATATTTTGGTAAATAATTTTATCACTTGTAATAGTAAAGTAATCATAGAAACATAACAACAACTATAAGTGTGACACTAATACAAAAAATATGTTTAAATAAATATTTATAGAGATACGAATAGGATTAACACTGCAATTAAGCCAGAAGGAGAATAAATGCATGAGTGATTTTTTTTCTAGTAAAACGAAAAGGTAGTAGTAATACTAGTAGTAGTAGTAGTAATAGAGATCATCAAGAAATTTAACTAAAGGTTGTGATAAAAAAAATATAATTAATATTCTAATAAAATAGAAGCTCAACAATGTAAATTGGACGAAAGGATGGACAAAATTAGGCGTCAACATGGGACTGTTAGAAATAAGGGTATATTAGATCTCATAGGTGGATGTTAGGGGTATTTGGGGGCTCAAAGGTGAATGAAAGGGGTATTTGGGGGCTCAAAGGTGAATGACAGGGGTATTTGGGGGCTCAAAGGTGGATGAAGGGTATTTTTGCACCAATTCTAATAGTTCGAGGGTATTTTAGGCCCTTTTCCGTTGTTCATATATTTAGCCAAATACACTGTTAACAAATACACTCAAAAAATACAAAAGACACTCAAAAAATACAAAAGACACTCAAATTCCCAGATCTGAGCCAGCTAGATCTAAGCCATTTTCCGGCCATATTTGAAACACGACGGCGACACCACCGTCGCCTTCGCTGTCACCATACAAGTCGCCGCCGCAGTAAAATTGACCGCAATAAAGTCGCCGCCGCAATCCAAGTTGTTACCACAGATCTGATCGTCATCATCATCATCTACATCAAAATCGTACAACTACAACTACTATCACAAAAATAATCATCCAAACCCTAGTTTTATTAATCATCATCACATCATCTTCTATAAGAAAACCCTAAAATTTTCATTCTTTTAGTTTTTTTTTTGTGGGTAAATCTGGTATAATCTGAATGAAATATTTTTATGGTGGGGGTAGCGGCGGCGCAGGTCGTGGTGGTGGTGGTTATGGTGGCGCAGATGAGAGAAGGGGAGAGAGAAAGTATTTTAGGATTTTGAAAAGATGAAAAATCCGAAATGGGTAGTGTGTGGGAATAGAGAAAGATAAATGTATTTGGGTATGTATTTTTGATATAGCTACCAATTGTAATTTAGAAAAGTTAATTAGCTATTAATAATAATTAAATGAAAGGGCAATTATTATGAATAAATAGGTACTAAAAGAAGCTATAACCAGTAAATTTTCCTTAATAAAAGGTGTATATGTTCTAGGTTTCTTTTTTGAATTTCAATCATAGAGACATGTCATGACCAAATAATTTTTTCTTGAAACTAATCCTTAATCTTGCAATTTTGCCCTAAAAGTCCATTACTAATCAGGTCTGAGGAAGTTGTCCTTCATATAATTATTTTGGTGTCGTTCGCCCCTTTTACCCTTTAAAATAGATTTTATATTGGACAAAATTATAATTTAATAATATTTCTAATATTTATAATATTTAGGACTTTGAAATCACCTAAAATTTTGATTGTTAAATCTTTTTTATTTGAATTATGTTAGAAGTCCTAATAATTAAAACTTTGAAATTAATTTTATTAAATATTTTCTTATTTGAATTATGTCAGAAGTTTTACTATTTAGGACTTTAAAATCAACTAAATTTTAGTTATTAAATATTTGAAATAATAAAGCGCATCAACTGTTTCCTATAAAAACTACAAGTAAATATATTAAATCTCAGACTCTAAAACCTATAAAAAAAATATTACTTTTGTTTAATCCTTTAGAGAACAATCAATAGTCTAGAGTTTTAGCCGGAATAATGCCTCTTCCTCCCCAACCTCCCCAATAGCCTTTATGGCTTTTCTTTGTATTATTCAATTCTATATTTACAATTTCTTGTTTTCTTCTTAATCTACTTATCGTTAAGTCTTATGCCGAGACATATATATATTCTCTCACCATCTTTATCTCTATTTCAGATTTTAATTTTGTTAGTGGACTCAACGTACACACAATACCCATATTAATGAGTACATATTTTCAAAAAGATATCGAAAAATTATTAACCAATATATTTGAGTTAAAATGTAGGAACTTAAAAAAAATAAAAAAAATCCTGAAAACTTTTATCCCATTTAGCTTTGCTAGGCTTATAAGGGAAGAAATCTTGCTCTACAGAAGTTCTTAAATGTAGTTCTGTGCCCCCCATTGTTCCTGCAAGTTTCAATTTAATTATAATTTGATTAATTGCAGATAGAAAAATTCAATATCTTACTTCATAGAAGAATCTAATTGATTAGGTACTCGTCACTATAAATTTGACAAAGACATTATTTATACCAAACTAAAAAATCGAATAGTCTTGTCTCAAACATTAGATTAAATCAGAATTGAATAAAGAACTTACAATTAACATAAAGAAAATCGGAGAGGAAGCCTGTTAATTTCAGCAACTGAAATTAAACATATAAAATTCAGATAACATAAGCTGTAAATCTGGTAAGGTATTTTTATAATGAAAAGTAAAGGCGTTTAATATGAATTGTCTCTTTAGACAACATTGAAATTGAAATAGTTGAACTCACCTTAAAATCTATAAGAAAATAAAAGAATGTTAAGTCAATTAAAAATCAATATTATTACCAACCTTATAATCTGCTTCGCAGAAGCAAGCATTTTTTTTTTTTATAAGTCATCAATATCTGGAAGAACCATATAATAATTTTGTTCCTTTAAGATCTTGCACAGGATACTCTTCATGAGTTTGTCCAGATGTAAAAATACCGCAAATACGATGACGGCTAATTGTGACTTCAACAAAGTTCAGTTGGTGTTAGTACACAAAAAATACAATAATTAACAAAAATACTACATGGTAAACTATAATTGTGAGCAAGGAATATTTATTTAGATGTTAATACAACCACCCATAACAAATTAACAATAAGAAAAAGGATGAAGACGAGTTTGATTTTCGACTTTACCTTCTTCATAAAGCAATCAAATTATTTCGACAGTTATAACAATCAATAAAAAATAATCTGTAATTATATACAATTCATATATAATCTTAAACGTTATTAACTAAAAGAAATAAAGAACGGCAAAAATAAAAACTAAAAAGACAAAAATCAAAACCAAAATAAAAACTAAGAGGACAAAGAAGAAGGAAGCAGAAGAAACGTATGTTTACGGCAAAATGTATGTTTTCCATCCAAAATATATTACTAAAATAGAATTGGAGAGATCCTTTTTTATATAAGGTAAAATTCTAATTGATTTAGGAGTGTGGAAAAATATATTATTAGTGTAGATAATTAAATAATAATTAGTTGCTATATATCAAATTTTTTTAGTGCCTATGGGAAAATAAAAACAATTCATTGAAATTTAGGGGACTTCAAAATTCAAATACCAAATTAATAGGCAAATTTCGGTCTAAAGCTTTAATAAGGTACCTAATTAATAGGCTAATTTCGTTCCTTAAATAGGTAAATAATGAAAGCCTAATTTAGGTACATAATTCAAATAAGGTAAGGTTTAATAATCATATTTTAATGAATTTTTAATTTCTAAATATTAGAGAAATAATTTAGTAAAATAGTAAATGACTACTTTGTCTATTGTAGAGTGTTTTAATGAAGGACAAAAAGTTCAAATAACATTTCTAAGGCCCTTCGTGCTTTTAATATAATATAGATAAAATCATCATTTCTCATCTCAATCCCTCTAACCGCTATCCACGTCTAGCCCTTAACTATTCTTCGCCATGGTTAGTAATCTCTCTATTCTAAGTGTCATAGTTTGACTGTGCACGAAATTTGAAAAATAAAAGAGACTTTTGAATTTTATGGTGTTAAATTAAAGATGTGTGTAGTCTTTTACATCTTGTGGTCTTAAACTTGCTATAACTTACTGATTATAAAAAGAGACACTTTTTTTTGTGACAGATCAAAAAGAAAAGTAAGACACTTAAATTGAGACGGAGGTAGTAATATTTTTTAGGTTGCGTATTTTGCTTTTGAGACAATATTCTTTTGTTTGCTTATTATTAACTGAAAAATAAATTTAATTTTTTTTATTAAGAAAATCTTTTCTAGATAATATTCTTTATTTTGGATAGTTCCCGTTAAGTTAGGAATTTCCTGCTTTTTAATGGAGTATAATATAGACAATTTGAACTGAAAAACTAAAATGTTGAAATTTTTGATTGTTTTGTTTTTTTATGGTTTACTGAAAATGCACTTTTTTTTGGGGGGTGGGGGAGGGGGGGTGGGGGGACAATGTTAATATATAAGTTTGTTAGTAGTTTATTTTTGTGAAAAAACACAAAATAACAAAATCAAATACAACTAAACTATTACTCAAACTCTAACCCCTGTTTGGATGCTTGTTTCCCGTGGTTCATTAATGTATAGTTTTCTATAAAACCATGTTTGTTTTTCTTGTTTTTAAAATTACATTATATGATATTGTAATTCTGTGATTATATAACAATGAAAAGTTTAATTTTTGTAACCACAAATTTGATATTTTTGTGTGATTAAGTATTTCATTAACCCATTATACCCTACCGCACCCACCTCCATCACACCCAAACCCACCCCACACCCACCTTACCACTCACTCACCCCCGCTAGTTTGTAATTAAGGGTTAATGGTATTTTAGTAAACTTACATGTTATTTTGCAGTACCATACAGTCAAACCAAACAATAAAAATGTTATTAAATCACAACAAACTATACAGTTCATCCAAACATTGTATTCATTAATAAAGTATAATACAATACCATACCAATACCATACTATACGTTATGAAACCATGGGTAACGACCATCCAAACAGAGGCTAAGCAGGCTGTTATCTAAGATATCATTGAAATGCTGGATTGGATCCTTCCCTGTATAAAAGAGGAGTCAGGAACCAAAATGACCCAGAAAGAGCAAATGAACTAAGATACAAAAAAAAAAAAAAAAACAAAAGTAGTTCCAAAGTACCTTTAACGCAATAAATTTCTGCGTTAAAGGACTTAACCGTAACGGCAAAGTTAAGTCCAATAGCACAGTAATTTACTGTGCTATTTTGCTTCCTTTTTTTTTTTTTGATTAATTACTCCATTTCTTCTACATTTTCACACTTTTTACGTACTTTAGCCTCAGATTAATCATGCTTCAAGACTCTGGAACTTCAATATTTTATATAGAACCCAACTTATTTTTGTGCGATTTATAAGGTAGGTTCAATACATCAAGGATACGCAAAACTTCGGATTGTCGTTTTAGTGGTTGAAAAGTGCTCGAAGTAAGTTTTTGTTTGAAAACTTGCTGTCATTAGCTTTGAGTTATTTATTTTTTAGGGTTTAATTTAAGCGTGTTATTTTTTAGTAAAAATTGCATCATTCATACCAATCTCAAAATAATTATATTGCATCATTCATAATAATATGAAAATACTTAAACTAGTTCATTAATAACAAACCGAAACTAGTTAAAGTACATTCATCAAGAAAGAAAAAACTTAAAATAGATTCATCAATTCATGCCTTGACTAGATGTTTCGCCACCGCGAGATGTACTTTGACCACCATGCCGTAAGGGACACTACGCTTAACATGACCAGCATGATTGCAACATGAGCATTTTCGAGTGTATCTCCCTGGTGGAACATCCATTTCATTAGGAACACGGAAGCATGCTTGCTGTTTCAATTTACGGATAAATGCTTTGTTGCAACCATGGTAAATGGCTCTGGTGGATAATAACTCTCATCACCAAGTGGGTAGAACCTTCCGACATACGTTTTTGCATAATTTTCCACTGTATATTCCTTAGCCATGTATTGCGAGGCGTTCTTTCCCATTGTGATAAAACACTTGAAGGCATGAGAACATGGAATGTGGTATGATTGCCACTTGCCACATGTGCATGTTCTTGGCATCTCACAAATTGTGTGAACGTTACCTCCACGACCTTGGTGAACTGTAACGACCCGCATGGTCGTTAGGCGTGCGTTGACCATTCTACCCTTGCTAGTACTTTCACGAGGTTAGGAATGAGCAGACCTAAATAAATTGGGGTGTGTTTTATGTTGTGTTTTACGACTTATAAGTGACTAGGTGATGAGCTTTTAACTTGGTTGTTTGCCGGTTTATGTTCATAGGGCCTTAGAATGATTTTTAGAGATTAACTATAAAAAGTGAAAAAATTTCGAGCTCACTGCCCAAAATTGTTACACCCCGCACTTCCAGAGCATGATCATGCCACGTACTTCACCATATTAATGGAGTATCGGAGACGTCCCATGAAGTTTTGGAAGGTACAAGCCATGGGAAGTACATAACAACGAAGTAAAGGATGAATTACGATCTCGTAAGTCGTAATCGGGAAGGGCAACCTTGAAACACAAGAACATGGCCATCATCTATTATAATAAATAATAAATATCACGTATGGAGAGTTTCGGAAGATTTCGAGATCAAGCAAATTGAAGAAAATAAGTTTGACGAAAATTTGAGAAATGTCGGCAGGATTTTGGGCAGATTTTTAGTCAACTTTGGAGGGGCATATCTCCTAGTATATTAGGAGTTTTAAGGTGTTTCAAAATCCTAAAATGAAGTTCGCCGAGTCTAGTTTCTAATGCAATAAAATACTCGTCGATAGGACATCAGAGTAGAGAATTATGAACGTTACAAATTCGGCTGACAAAGCAGAAACAGTGCTGCTACAGTACTGCCGACTTTTAGCCACTATAAAAGGGTTAAAACCCCCATTTTTCTCCATCATATTCTTCTAAAAATTTCCAGAAAATTCAGCAACATAAGAGAGCAAATATACATTATAAAAGTGAGGATTTTGAGTAATTTCAAGTGACGAAATATTAATCGAGGTCCGGGTAACGTGCAGTTGCGATTATAGTATTGTTTTGTGGTGAAATTGGTTTGGATTCAAAGTGAATATTGAAGATATTGCTTCTCTAGCAAGAATAAGGTATGAATCTCTCCTTATTAATATTAATTTCAGTTTAGTTATAGAGATAGTGTTATTAAATGATCGTATAATGAGTTGTTGATGGAGAAATTGAATAAACATCGTGTGGGATGTTTATGGAGCATCTTGGTGTTGATATTATTATTGTTGATGTTGGTATTGTTGTTATTATTGATTGGTTGTTGATATTATGATTTCGGGCTAGGCATATAAACAGGGGAGATGCTGCCCGAATTTCGGCAGATTCTAAATGGATTTAAATTAAGGGTTTAAGACGAGCGTATAACGATGAGTCTAACGATTGTGTGAATCCTCTTAAATGTAGACTCACGAATTCGGACGAATAAGTGTGGATAACTGGAGGTTGAACAGGTATGTTAAAGGCTATTCCTCTTTCTTCTAAAGGCGTGATTCCTTTCTTATGAATCCAATAGGTGTTTTCCAAATGTCCCATGATCCCTTTCTGTGAATCCATAACTGTCTTCCAAGAACATTCTTATTCTCAAAAGATAGAGATTCATGATTCATGGAATTCTTATGCTGCTAAAGATAAATATGTTTTATGATGACGATGGTCCTATTTCTAGAAACTCCTATGTTATAATTGCCTACATATGTTTCATAATCTCCTTACTTCCAAAAGTTAGAGTTCCTGATTCAAAGGTATGACTTCTTTCTTGATAATCCATAAATTTTTTTCAAGATGTCCCTATTGTTATACCCCATTTTAACCGGGTTAAAGTAGAGTACAACATATTGGTGATTCCTATTTTTGTTTATGTTAAGGAGTCGCCACCTAATTATTTACGGTGAATTAGGACACCTAAAGTTTATTAAAGTTATTTTCTAAAGTTAGTTTTTTAAGGTCTGCGAAACTTAAGATTCTAGGTAAGGGTTCAATTAGTCTAAAGGGAAGGTATTATGCATCATTTAAGACCCATTAACAATGGTTAACCGACCGGACTTATGATTAATTAGGCTAAGATGTAAATATAATATTTTGAATGTTTGGAAAATAGCTTATAAATATTGTTTAAAGTTTTAAAGGAAAATGTAGTAATGTTATTAAAAATAAGTCTTGTAAAATATAACAATTTGTATTAGAAAATATTTTAAGTATTATTGAAAGCGAACTTAAAAAAAGGTAATGGTTTTCATATAGGCAGTAAGTTTAGCGAAGTTGAAACTTTGGATAAAATTGTGTTAATATAACAATGCAAACAAAATCTAGCTTTATAAATATGATACAAAGGACATGAGTTTTCTTTTTTTATTAACTTTATTTAATTATATTCGGCTAAAAGTATACATAGTTGGATAAATCTTAAAAATAATGTTTATAAAGTATACTTGGATTAATATTTACATATTAGTGACGTTTTGAAAATTTTAAGATAGTAAGGTAAAGAATGATTCCTTTGACTCAAAATATAAAGTCATGCCGTTTTGAATGTCAATTCCTCAAATAAATGTTATAGACACTATAAATAGTTTAGAACATAAATGGAAGTGAATGTAATTTGTGGAATTAACTACCCATTACTAAACTAAGACTATCCATACTAATTTCCTACGATTCATCTAAGCTAAGGAAAAACCAAAATAAGAAAAGTGTTAGTCAAATAATGCAAATTAAAAGCACAAAGATAAAGAAGCAAAGAGGATTAAATGGGCTCAGCCCATTTTCTAGAAACTGCTGCACTCTGTTTGCTATTGGGCTTCGGCCCAGAATCATTTATATATTGCTGCTGAATGCCGTTCTTGTCTATTGGGCTTTGGCCCAGATTTTGTTTTCTATTTGTGCTGCAGACAACGGCTGGACACGAGAAGAGGATTCCGTTGGGCTTTGACCCAACGCCAAATGCGGGAGATGACGAGTCGCTTGGACTCATGCGATAATCATGCATAAAAACGAAAAGACAGGAAAGGAGTTAATATATAATCAATAAATAGGGCTAGACATGTATGATATGAATTCAAAAGAAGGGGATAAATTCAAAAAAGGGGACAGATCAGTGACGTATGTACTATGTATATCTGGCTATATTTCCTTGTTAAAACAGTGGATTTATTTAAAAGGTTAGCAACTGAAGAGTAGTGAACAAAGATCAAGCAACGCGTCATATTTAGTATTCCTCATATATGTTGGATCTTTTAGCAATTAGGCAGAAAGAGGAACTGTCCAATTCAGGCTGCTAGTACAGGGGCAGAAGATAGCAATTCTGGACTCCATAAAATACTTACTAAGTGTGGGAATTCATAACTTAATGATCAAAACAGAGAACTGCTATACATTTTTGCAAATGCCCAAGCGAATTCATGTTAATATGCAGTGTTGACTTCCAATCATAAACTCCTATTTAAAATAGTCCAAGCATTACTCAGGTATACTGAACATACGAGAGCCAATACAGAGAAAAAAAAAACTTGAGCAACTGATTTACATACTAAAGCAGAAGCTAAACTAAAACATAGTTAATCTACAAGAATTCGAAAATAGAATAGAACTGAACTAGACTAGAAAGGGAAACAAAACATGATAGTGGCTAAGTTTAGACAGGGACAAGAACTTAAATACCATAGCCAACATGATGACACTAAACTAAACAAATATCAAATGCCACAGCCAACAGAGTATGACTAACCGAACAAAAAATGAGAAAAGAGAGCAGGAAGAAGCACAACCGCAACGACCTGCACTATCAGTGCAACTGTCCTTCATAACACTTTCGACGAATGCAACAATCTTTTAGTTCATTTAAGGTTTAGGCTAATGTCGGATAACAACTTCATGATTAAGACCCGACTGTACTGTTAATGTATTTCATGCACACAAGACTCCAGGCATTCATTAACTGCTTTCAACAGAACGCAAAAAATAGTTTTGAGAGGGGTAGAATCAAAGTTAACTACTAACAAAGAGATCATTTTGGGGGATTTGAATTTAAAGAAAACTTTGAAAGATTATACTTAGTTATCCACACATTCATGCATGCAAAGAAGAAATTTGAAGTTGAAATAAGATTTTTGTGAACATGATACTGGGGACTATTTCAGCCCGAGACAGAACACCAATACTTTTTTAGAATGCACATTTAAAGGGAAGAAAATGCAGAGAGGTCCAGTTTGAGTGAAGATGGTGAACAATTCCCGATTTGAATTAAACATATAGTCATCTTAATGGTGTAACAAACAGTGATATTAACTAACCAAGGGGAGAGGTTTGAAATAGGAACCAATAATTAACATACCCAACAGCTCCTTTAACCAAATTTCACTCGTGAAAGGATCGTTAACTGACTATGATTTTATCATACTTTTCAAAGTAGGACACACATGTATGATAAAAATAGTTAAGCCCTTTTCGTCAAAATTTGAAAGCAAGGAAGGGACAGGTTTTGGCAATATACTCATTAGTGCACAATTTCGAATTAAAACTCGTGTTTAAACACTTATTGATTAGGCCTATTACATCAGAGTTTAGCGAATTTACTAACCACGATAACTAGATGAAATATTACTAAAACCATGTAATATCACCATGAGTGCGCATACATATCCTATATCAAACTAGATTTATGTCTTATGGGCCTTAATCTCAGGCAGTTATGGCATTGTGTAATCACTAAGCTTATATGAAACGTTTACCACATTACGACGGTGTTGGGCATCTAACATAAACAGGAACAAATAAAGATCGAACACAGATTCCTACAATCCTATTTGACTTGAACAAACAGCAATCGAGCCGAACCCACTCATTTAACCAACACGTCATGTAAATTAGCATTTTTACTACATACTTATCTAATCGATAAACACATTGCAAACAGACATGCCAATCTACTGATAGAAACCACAGGAAAACATCCTCTATTACGAACTTTAATTGAAATGTAAACAAAATAGCAACATAACCAAACAGAAAACCAAATAAAATAACTAAAAGTGGGAAAGTTACCTTTGTTGGGTGTAGTGAAGTGAGGCGTCGAGGTCTCGAATCTACTCTCGTATTGACAGATTCAAAACTCGACTCGAAAATAAAAATGGTTCTGTTTAAAGTGCTTTTATCGAACAACGACGAAGGTTAATCGAATCGTCGAAACTTGACCTTTCCTCACAAATTCGTATTTCAACAGAAATGTTTTTCTGATTTGAAGAGTTCCAAACCAGATAAAAAAAGATCAAAATTTGTCACAAAACACTCATGTCCCTCAAAACTGAAAAATCATTCCTCCCCTTTTCTGAGTTGATTTCGGGTTCCAGATCCCTCAAAAACGTTGAATTTCACGAAATGTTCTAAAAAAATTGATGAAGACTGCTTTTCTGGGGAAATTTGAGGCGATAAAAACTTGTATTTTTGTAAGGAAATTTTGTAGATTCCAGATCTTTTTTCTAAGTTCCTTAGGTTTCTTGCACCAAACCCCCCCCCCCCCCCCCCTAAAACGATTCAACTAGGATTACATTTATAGGGTTTCATTTGTATTAAAGTAAAGAGAGGAGCGTCGGAGAGAGAAGAAGGAACGGGAGACAGAGGGAATATGGAAGAGATAGGCGTGGGGGACAAGGGGAAGTGGAGAGGAGCGTGGGTTGAAGAAAGAGAGAGAGGATGAAGTGGAGGGGGCGGCTGAAGAAGAGGAGAAAGAGAAAGAGAAAGAGATTAGGGTTGGAGTGAAAAAAAATAAGAAAGGGGAAATGGGTTGGGCCGGTTCGGGTAAGGTGGAAGAAATGGGCTGGACCGGGAAATTATTTGATTGGACCGGGTAGGGATAAAATATGGACTGATTTGGTTTTAATCAAGTGGGCTGGTCTGTTGGGCCATTTATTTGGCTGAAATTCCTCCTCTATATTAATTATCTTTGGGCTTCTAATTTAACAACTAGTACAACATATACTATGTAAAGACAATTAATAAATTATGTAGAAAAAATAAAGTTTTAACAAAGTGTTGTCTTGTAATTAATTTAACGAGTCCAAACCCGAAAATGAAACAATGACGAACCATTTAAAATTTGTGATAAAGTAATACTTGTAATGTTGATAGTAAAGTAGTGAAAATTAATAATAGTGAAAATAAAGTGTTCAACTCGTCAATAAATTTAGATGCTCAAAGAAATAAATTGAAATAAAGGAGGGACAAAATTGGGTGTCAACACCTATTTTCCGAGTCAAAGATTTATGATTCTATAAGCTTTTATGACAATAACAACGGACATGTTTTTACAATGTTAATGACGATGCTAAAGATGAGAATGTTTCTATGATGATTACGACGACGATGATGATTTCATATTTAAAAGTCCGAAGCTTATGATTTCAATGTAAATATGAGAATGTTGAGTTATTTTCTTGATTTTCTTGATTTTTATTCATTGTTGTTGATCTCGCCTTATTATAATTGTTCCTTCAAGGTGAGATAGAACGATGATGATTATTCCATAATACAATCGGAGGTTACCGACCTTACGTCACTCCGATGTATTTATAGCTCTTATTTGGCTCTCATGCATGCTTTATATATATATGTATGTATTTTCTCACACCGCGCCGCGCTATAGTCGGCCGGACATGGCACGTAGATGTGCACACCACTGCAGCGGGCATGTTATGATATTGTCCCGGACGCGGGCTAATGATGATAACACCGAGCCTTAATAGCCGGGCATGATGCTATATATATATGACACCGAGCCTTAATGGCCGGGCATGATACTATATATATGACACCGAGCCTTAATAGCCGGGCATGGTACTATGTATATGTATAGAAATGTTTTTTTAAAGGCTAAGCATGCATGACATCCGCCTTATAAGGCATGTACAGGTTATCTCTCTTATTCCATGTTACCTTTCATATCTATATTATGTTGTTATTCATGCCTTACATAGTCAGTACACTATTCGTACTGACGTCCCTTCTTGTGGACGCTGCGCTCATGCCCGTAGGTAGGCAGGGAGACGGATCTGACCCGTAGGTGCCCTACCAGCGGATTCTCAGGAGCACTCCACTTACTTCGGAGCTGCATTCTATTTGGTATTGTCCTTATGATCATTTGTGTTCTATGTAGAGGCTTGTAGACGTGTGTGTATAGTTAGATGTTTTATAATTCCACCGGTTCATATTGTTGTATAATATTTTGGTGGCCTTGTCAGCCTTATTTTGAGCTCTTGATACTTTACTGCTAGCCTTGCCGGCTTTATGAAATGCATTATGTTGTGGCGACCTTATCGGTCTGCATATGTACATATGTGCTGAATAAGCGGATATTCGTATGTTGGGCCTTTTCTGCGTGCAGGTGTTCTTTGAGTTATGGTTTATAATGTTCAAAGTAACGGATAAGTCAGGTGTTTCCCGGCCTACGGGTCGGAGCCCGTCATACTCCTGGTAGGGGTGTGACAAATTGGTATCAGAGCAGTTCGTCCTAGGGAATGTCTACGAGCCGTGTTTAGTAGAGTCTTGTTTATGGGTGTGAAGCGCGCCACACTTATAAATAAGAGGCAGCATGGCATTTAGGAACTGTTGACCTTTATTTCTTATCTTAGATCGTGCCATAGAGCTAAATCATAGGATATGATATCCCTGATCCTAACCAAATGTTTTGATCATGGATAAGCATTTGATTATGCCGCTACGACATAATTGCTGAGAATTGAAGTTGTTCATTCGAAAGGTATGTTTCCTATTTTATTAATATGGACAGACGTTGATATAAGAACTTGAGCAAGATATTATGGTATTTGTGATTGCTCTGTGGGGGCATTGGATGTGTTTTCTGGGCTATGTACAGGAATGAGGTAGTAAGAATTATAGAGAAAACCCAGCTGAAATTTTTACAAATTCAATTGTTTGCATGTCTATTGAGAAAGAGTAAAGGGAAAATGTGACCATCAGCCGTTTAGTAAGTCATGATTGAAGGAATAACTATGCGATGCTTTCAAAGAGAAGTTTTAAAGTGATTTTAATTTAATTTAAAGGAGAAACCCTAAAGGAAAAAAATGATTAGTAAATAAAGATAGTGGAATGAGTTGCATCCGAGATTTCGGAGGATTGGGACCTAATGGAAACATAAAGAAAGTTGACATTAGGAACTCAAATACAGTATTACGATTTATAGATTAGATTGGTTAGTAAGAGATAACAAAGAGATATTGCTATGGAAGAGGAGGTTAACGAGCACGGGAAAGTTCCACCCTAGAAGTGTATATATATATATATATATATATATATATATATATATATATATATATATATACACGATATTAAGTTGGGTTTGTATTCATAGTGGAATGTTCTGCAAACTTCCAGATAGATACTATTGAGTGGCAAACGGGAAGAGAGCACTTTAAGAGCAAAGGAAATCAAGGAGGACCTTGAGGACAAAAGTACAAGAAAGTGCGGTCATAAATTAATTAAAGGAATTTATGTGATCGGTCACAATAAGAGGAAGCTTAATAAATTAGTAATGTTGGCCAAAGGTAGACAGTGATGGCATACGACAGTGGACTTGGAATAGAGATGCGATTGTAAATGAAACAGGACGAATATACGAGGAATAGACATACATACGAGTAAGCTATGGTATTTTAAAGGGAAATAAGAAATGAACGAAGGAAGAAAGAAAAGGGTGTATTTTACTAAAATTTCATGATGAGAACAAGAATCATCGGGACATTAGAAGGATTATGACACAAAAAATTAGTCAAGAGAAACTATGGGACACTATGAGCTAAATTAAGGAAAGGATGAATTATGAAAATGAATGAGAGAGAATATCGACTTTTACTGGTATGGTATAAACCTAACTCAGAATTGGGAACCAAGAGTAAGAGAAATCTCAAGGGTACTGGGGAAAGGATGTCTATGAAGGAAAAAAAATTACGGCTGAAGGAGCATGGTATAGTCGGTCACTTTATAAGGAGCCTAATGAATTCCGATGTCACCATTGATTCATTAACCTGGGGACTATTAAGCATGAAGAAAGTATGTGTGGACATTTGACTTGATACAAGAATCCAATTAGCAAAAGAGAAATAAGTCAAACCATGCGATGAAATTAACTCTGGCATTATATGGACTAGAGGAGTTGAAGGATCGCTAGGCTCGACCGAATGACTATCAAAGCGGTCAATACTCAAATATTACTGGTATATGAGAACATTTTTAGACGAATTAGAATATTCCGAAGTACGGAAGAAGGAAATGTACTGTCTTGAAGAAGTCGAAATTCGAGATGAACTGATATATCAAGGATGTGCTAAAAAAAGTGAAAATGGACTAAATGCAAGTATATTATGAGACAGACATGGGAAAAGAGGCATGACAAGATAATGAAGGTTTATCAAATCAAAGGAAATAAGTTTTGTCAATGCAATACGTTGTGTTCCGGGCTATGATTCGAATCGCTCGTACCAGAGAAATTTTTGGTTACAATTAAATATGCAGCAAACGTACCCCAAAAAGGGTAACAAAAGAAGTGAGAAGGCATACAAGTGACCAAGGATAAGTATCAGAGACAGTTGAGATTAGTAAAGAGAAATTGTAGCACTGTAAGAGGTGAGAGTTTTAAAAGAGGAATATTTTTAGGAATTTCAATGATCATTAAAAGAAAGGAAGACGGTATGCCTATGGATAGCATGACAGCAGTATTGCCTGAGACTAGAAAATACTTCCTGCATTGTGAAATCATAAGTAACCATTTATATTAAATTGCGAGAGTATATGTCATAGGACCATATAAATAATCGTCCTGATGAAATGGCTAGTAAAATGGTGTGGGGACGACAATAAATATTTGAAGAAGAATGGAAGCTCGTTAAATCTCAATTAGCCGCGAGTATAGGAGAGCCAAGGACTTAAAGAGGGAAGCACACTCATATTGAAAGGAAGTTGTGATTAAGTAAGATTTTATTTTAGTCTCCTACTTATGAGTTATGTTGTAATGATGTTAAGATTAGAGGAGAGGAAATTGGAGGAAAGATTCAAACATGGATTTGAAAATATTTTGAATAGTGGATTAGTTTGAGATATGATCATTAGTATGTTGTAAGTATAATCTTGTGATAGGGGATAACAACGATGATAAGAAAATGTTGTATACAAGTATATAAGGGGTGGCGCTAAGGTTGTTGTATATGGTTGAATTGAGTCTCATTTGAATATAAATCCCTTGGCTATGGTATTTTTGACGCATTGGATGAGTAATCTGAAGTAAAGTAATTAATGAGAATAATAAGCCATTAGCAAGGAAATGCTATTGCAAGCCATCTAGGCGCTACTATAGGTGGAACTATGATGACATTGTAAGGAATTAAAAAGTTCGACAAAAGCATTAAAAAGGAGATGGAATGATATGTATATAAAATCGATTAGTACTAAGAGCATAATCTAAAGTAGCACTAGAGGAGCAAGCAAGGAAAAGTGCCACAGCTAAATAAGAAAGTCGCCCACTAGTAGAGAAATAGAGGGCTGCGAAATAGGAGGGACTAAGTCAACGGAAGGTGAAGTCATGGAAGTAAATGAAGATAAGATCGCAGGAAAAGGATTCAAGGATATGAATAAAGGAGATGGACATTTAAGGAATTAAGAGATCCGCTTGATTGATAAACCGGAATGACAGATAATTGCGTCAAACTATGGGAAAGACATATTAAGTGAGAATCAGGTAAAGGTTAAAAGTAGAAGGAGAACCCCAAAGGAAATGATCAAAGGATATCACGTTTGATTGGAACAGGCAGCTGACAATGAGACCTCGTGGAACAAGCAACATGATGGATCTTATTGGAAAAGGAACAAATGAAGGTTACAGACAAAAGAAAGAATAACAAGATCCGAATTCGCTGCATGACTAGGAATCTTGGTTATTTTTCGACAAACTTCTGAATTCACCCCTAATTTATTAGCCGAACTAAGGATCAGAAACTTTAAGAGTAAATTGAAGGAAAGGAATCATTAAAGAAAATATTTGACATGTTCTTGATATAGTACAAGAAATTAGTTAGCCAACTGCTAGAAGTCCAATTGAAGGAAAGAGATATCAAGCGAGACATTTCTGTGTTACACTAGTTAAAAGATAAAGTATCGTAAAGATTAATTCGACTCCTACAGAAAAAAAAATGATAAAATATGACTAGTCTTGAATTTATCTTTAAGGGAGGAAGAACAAGAATAAGTAAACTCCAAGAAGACAAACGGCCTGGGACATCTGTAAAACGTAAGAAAGATACATGGAGATTGAAGAGAACAAGGATTTCTGAATAAAAAGAAGATGGGATCAAAATTGGATAAAAGTATGTGGTCAGTACGGGATGAAAGGGCATACAAGAACGTGAACAACGAAGGCTGAAGAGACAATGAGAACGATAAAGCATAAAGAGTTAGTAGACAGACAGATAATGAGGAAAAGGATGACCTTGAGTACGGGCATAAATTTGGCCACAAAAGAAGAAGGATAAACTGCGTAATTCGGATAAGTTCAGTTTTAAATGAGCAAGTAATACTACAAGTAAGTAATGCAAATACCGATAAATACAGATCAGAACATTGACATCTATCTTAGAGCGAGCTCTACCTCAACATTTGAGGACGAATGTTTTTGAAGGGGGGAGAATGTTACACCCCTCACTTTCAGAGCATGAGCATGCCACGTGTTTCACCATAGTAATGGAGTATCGGAGATGTCCCATGAAGTTTTGAAAGGTACAAGCTATGGAAAGTACATAACAACGAAGTAAAGGATGAATTACGATCTCGTAAGTCGTAACCGAGAAGGGAAACCTTGAAACAAGAGAACATGGACATTATCAAGTATAATAAATGATAAATATCATGTATGGAGAGTTTCGGAAGATTTCGAGATCAAGAAAATTGAAGAAAATAAGTTTGACGAAAATTTGAGAAATGTCGGCAGGATTTTGGGCAAATTTTTAGTCAATTTTGGAGGGGCATATCTCCTAGTATATTAGGAGTTTTAAGGTGTTTCAAAAGCCTAAAATGAAGTTCGCCGAGTCTAGTTTCTAACTTGATAAACCACTCGTCGATAGGACATCAGAGTAAAGAATTATGAACGTTACAAATTCGGCTGACAAAGCAGAAACAGTGCTGCTACAGTCTGCTACAGTACTGCCGGCTTTTAGCTACTATAAAAGGGTTAAAAACCCCATTTTTCTCCATCATATTCTTCTAAAAAATTCAAGAAAATTCAGCAACATAAGAGAGCAAATATACATCATAAAAGTGAGGATTTTGAGTAATTTCAAGTGACGAAATATTAATCGAGGTCCGGGTAACGTGCAGTTGCGATTATAGTATTGTTTTGTGGTGAAATTGGTTTGGAGTCAAAGTGAATATTGAAGATATTTCTTCTCTAGCAAGAATAAGGTATGAATCTCTCCTTATTAATATTAATTTCAGTTTATTTATGGAGATAGAGTTATTAAATGATCGTATAATAGCTGTTGATGGAGAAATTGAATAAACATCGTGTGGGATGTTTATGGAGCATCTTGGTGTTGATATTATTATTGTTGATGTTGGTATTGTTGTTATTGTTGATTGGTTGTTGATATTATGATTTCGGGCTAGGCATATAAACAGGGAAGATGCTGCCCGAATTTCGGCAGATTCTAAATGGATTTAAATTAAGGGTTTAAGACGAGCGTATAACGATGAGTCTAATGATTGTGTGAATCCTCTTAAATGTAGACTCACGAATTCGGACGAATAAGTGTGGATAACTGGAGGTTGAACAGGTATGTTAAAGGCTATTCCTCTTTCTTCTAAAGGCGTGATTCCTTTCTTATGAATCCAATAGGTGTTTTCCAAATGTCCCATGATCCCTTTCTGTGAATCCATAACTGTCTTCCAAGAACATTCTTATTCTCAAAAGATAGAGATTCATGATTCATAGAGTTCTTATGCTGCTAAAGATAAATATGTTTTATGATGATGATGGTCCTATTTCTAGAAACTCCTATGTTATAATTGCCTACATATGTTTCATAACCTCCTTACTTCAAAAAGTTAGAGTTCATGATTCAAAGGTATGACTTCTTTCTTGATAATCCATAAATGTTTTCCAAGATGTCCCTATTTTCCGAGTCAAAGATTTATGATTCTATAAGCTTTTATGACAATAACAAAGGACATGTTTTTACAATGTTAATGACGATGCTAAAGATGAGAATGTTTCTATGATGATTACGACGACGATGATGATTTCATATTTAAAAGTCCCAAGGTTATGATTTCAATGTAAATATGAGAATGTTGAGTTATTTTCGTGATTTTCTTGATTTTTATTCATTGTTGTTGATCTCGCCTTATAATAGTTGTTCCTTCAAGGTGAGATAGAACGATGATGATTATTCCATAATACAATCGGAGGTTACCGACCTTATGTCACTCCGATGTATTTATAGCTCTTATTTGGATCTCATGCATGCTTTGTCTATATATGTATGTATTTTCTCACACCGCGCCGTGCTATAGTCGGCCGGGCATGGCACGTAGATGTGCACACCACTGCAGTGGGCATGTTATGATATTGCCTCGGACGCGGGCTAATGATGATAACACCGAGCCTTAATGGCCGGGCATGATTCTATATATATGACACCAAGCCTTAATGGCCGGGCATGATACTATATATATGACACCGAGCCTTAATGGCCGGGCATGGTACTATGTATATCTACAGAAATGTTTTTTTTTAAAGGCTAAGCATGCATGACATCCGCCTTTTAAGGCATGTACAGGTTATCTCTCTTATTCTATGTTACCTTTCATATCTATATTATGTTGTTATTCATGCCTTACATAGTCAATACACTATTCGTACTGACGTCCCTTCTTGTGGACGCTGCGCTCATGCCCGCAGGTAGGCAGGGAGACGGATCTGACCCGTAGGTGCCCTACCAGCGGATTCTCAGGAGCACTCCACTTACTTCTGAGCTACATTCTATTTGGTATTGTCCTTATGATCATTTGTATTCTATGTAGAGGCTTGTAGACGTGTTTGTATAGTTAGATGTTTTATAACTCCACCGGTTCATATTGTTGTATAATATTTTGGTGGCCTTGTCGGCCTTATTTTGAGCTCTTGATACTTTATTGCTAGCCTTGCCGGCTTTATGAAATGCATTATGTTGTGGCGACCTTATCGGTCTGCATATGTACATATGTGCTGAATAAGCGGATATTCCTATGTTGGGCCTTTTCTGCGTGCAGATGTTCTTTGAGTTATGGTTTATAATGTTCAAAGTAACGGATAAGTCAGGTGTTTTCCGGCCTACAGGTCGGAGCCCGTCATACTCCTGGTAGGGGTGTGACAAAAATCCACCGCTGCAGCGGAAGGATTTCTGCTACCATGGTACCGCTGCAGTGAAGGGTTAGTTTTCCAAATGGCCGCTGCAGCGAAGCGGGGACCGCTGCAGTGGACCTCAGTAAGTCAGAAACCCGATTTAAATACCTTATTTCAACCCCACTCCTCACATAATTCCAAAAACAGTTCCCAAGAGCATAGAGGCGATTTTCTAAGGCTAGGGCACTATTCTACATCAAAGGTAAGCTTTAATCACTAACTTGCTATGCATAATGTTCTTAGTGATTCTTGTTTCAATCAAAGAACCTTTTAATGGGAATTGAAGGGTAGAACATAAATACCAAGGAAACCCTAGAATATTAATGGGTATTGTTTATGGTTGTTTATTATTGTTTAATTATCTAAGAGTAGGGATTATCGTTTCATAGCATGAGAACTTAATATTCAATGATGGAAGTTGGTTGTTGAGACCTAAGGTTCCAATAAAAACGGGAACTTTGGCTAAAATCATATTGGTAGGGTTTAAATGATTAGAGAACCCATAAATTGAATCAATATGATGCTTGAGACTAGTATTATGATGATTATGACTCTAAGGATAATTAACTCATTTGATTAAGAGTAGAATTGGTGGGATTGTCATCCCTAATTTGTTATTGTTAAGTTGATAATCCTTTACTTATTTAGAATTGTAATTCTAGACTTTGGTCATTTCGAAGTGTTGAGGAAAGAAAAATCTATTGCGGAGTGAGCGCATTGTTCCAGTTCGGCTTGGAGGTAGGTTACGGTTTACTTGAGTTAGAATTTGATTAGTTGATTGTATATGTCGTAGAAACTATGGGAGAAAGCATGTCTATGACTTCGGATATAGAGTTTGGGTGATTATCGTTAGTTATATGATTAATTGTGTAAAGTGATTCTCCATTGTTGAGGCTGATAAACTTGAATTGTATTCTTGAGATTGTTGAAAGGGAGGTGTTCATAAATACCCTTCAGAGATGAGTTGCTCTTAGTGACATGTTCTATTGCATTGAGCAGATTAATTGTGAGTCTTATTGTGACTTGTGTTATTGAACTATACTTCATTGATGTTGACTTGATACGTGTTCTTGAGTCATTCCTTATGATTTGATTATGAGACGTTGTTGATGATGATTGAGATGGAACATGTACATCTTTTAAGGGACATCTGATAGGGGGTGACGATGTAGCCTAGTGTGAGCTCGTGGTCCGAGGTTCTTTCCGGAACGAGTGGTACATGGACACCACGGATCCCCTGCAGATCATGGCTATTTGGGAAAAACATTACCATTTAGCATGTGTGTATATATATGTGACAGAGAGGGAACTTCGTTGTTTATTTTACTTTCTTTGGCTTGAGTATTGGTGTTTCATTGTTGATAATTGGTGATTTATTCTGAAAGTGGATTATTTGGGGGTATTATTAGTGATACCTGTTTGTTGTGCCTGTCTGCCTATTTCATTTATTTTATGTACGTATGCATGATACTAATCTTAGTCGGCCTATGATACCTACCAGTACGTGTTGTTTGTACTGACCTACACTTGTTGCACTTTTTCTGTGAGTGCAGATTTTGAGTCAGAGACGTCTTCCAGACCTCACATCTAGTTGAGCTTGTTCGTATCAAGATTTCAGGGTAAGCTCCTATCCGTGCCATGCCGCCTGCAGATCTTTCTTTATTTCAGATGTCTATTTTTATCCTAGACATTATGGTTATTTTTAGACAGTACTCCTTCTTTAGACATTGTTGGTTAGAGTCCTTGTATGGTGACTTTAAGATTTTGGGGATGTAATAGCTAGATTTCCGCACCTGCTATTTGGTTTATTTTATTGTCAGACATTTTATTCCATTATTCGTGAGCAATGTTATTTAGTTGGTTTAAGTAATTGGAATTGTTTTGATAATGGGTTAAGGGATTGGTTCGCCCACTATAGGACTAGTATGGGTGCCATGCACGTCTGTTTGGGACGTGACAAAGTTGGTAGCAGAGCTTTAGGTTCGTTGATCTCGTCGTACAAGGACATGTCTAGTAGAGTCCTACGGAACGGTACGAAGACGTCTGTACTTATCTTCAGAAGGCTATGGGAGACTAGGAAGCTTCAATTTCTTTCTTTCTTTCATGCTACTTGATTCCAATTGGTATCTAGATGATTCAAATTGGTATCTGGCTTTTCTTTCTATTCTCTCACAGATGGTGAGGACTCGTGCAGCAGCAGCAGCTAACGAAGTACCCACACCGATCGTTGGGGCCGCAGCTTGTGGAGGAAGAGGCCAGGCTAGGGGCTGTGGTCATGGTAGAGGCAGGGGAGCAGCAGCACCAGCCGGGGGCAACGTATTGAAAGAGCTGTTGTATAGCTGCCATGTATCTCGGCAACGTATTGAAAGAGCTATCCCTATTGCCATAAATAATCTCATGTGCACACCTACGCCCAAGATATGTCTTTCGCTTACTTATGGTTTTGCGATATACTTCCAGAATGGTTGTAATGCATTCTTTAATTTTGAACCTAGAGAAGTTGAATATCAGTATATAGCAACGAGGAACCTCATATTAACATCAAAATTAAAATAAACTTAGGCGAAAGGGGTACCTTGGGCTTTTTGCAATGTCGCCAACTAACACAACAACAATTATATTGGTATCTAGATTGAAATGATCATCTAGGAGGTCACCCATATCACAAGTGTGCTTTGTGTAGAACTTTGAAATAGTCCATATCTTATCAACAGTCTCCATGGAGCATCCATTGACAACCTTTATATTTTCGCCTGCAAACCAATCGTGAATATATTCGAGTGGAATCATCAACTTTGAACTCCCTCATCACCTGGATGTAATAAATCTTAAAAGCCCTTTGCAATGATTTTTTCGACTTCAAAATCATGCCTTTTTCAATATGAGCATCCTCTTTTATAAGATCGTTTGGCTCTTTCCACAATTTTCGATGAATATGATCATCATCCCTAGTAAACATAAAGGCATCAAGGCGATCTTGAAGATGACCAAGATAGGGAATCTCATTGGAATGCCACTGAATCGGGGTCAACTCTTGTTGTTGAAATTGGCTTTGCGGCATCGACTTTTGCTGGTGAAATGGGTGTTGCGAATTCAGTTCTTCCTGGTGTGATAGACTATTCATCATGTCTTCTAACAGTTCTACTTGATTTTGAGGATTAATACCATCATTATCCTCGTCCTCACTTTCATCCTCATCCTCACTTTCCTCCGCATTAGGTATGTCGTCTCTATCACTCGATGATGTATCTATATAACTTGGATAATCAACACCATCCAGAGCAGGTCTTTTCCTATAGAAAATAAGTAAAATATTATATATATATATATATATATATATATATATATTATTTGATATAAAAATGATGGACCTACCGATAAGAATTAACATTGCTTGAGTTTGAGGAATAATCCATATTTGGTGCAACGAGCTCATTTTGTGTAAAATTTTCCTACATAAGAAACTAGAGTATTTTAACTACTGACATCAAATATAATACTATTGATGTTAAAAAAGTAGACGTACCGATAGTAATCAACCGACCGAAACTTGAGGAAGGAACATCGTTTTGAATAGTTGAATAGTTGGACTGCTCGATATTATTCATATCAGATGTTTAATGTCACGACCCAATTAGAGGGCCATGACGAGCACCCGAATCTAACTTACCGAGTATCGCAGAGCATACGTGCATTACATAATCGCACCTGAGTGGGCCATGATGCAAATTAATAAATATCATGAACTAGAAGGGACACAAGCCCAAAAGATATATGCATACATACGTCATCAAGATGAAGCCAAAATATACAAGCCGACAAGGCTGTCAAGATAATGATACACAAAATATGGACCGAGAAGGTCACAAGACATCTAGCTGTGCATATCTGTCTACGAGCCTCTACTGGAGTGCATAACATAATAAGGACAGGACAGGACCCCGCCATACCTACATGTACACAAAAAAAATCATACCAAGCTAAACTGCAACTCCGGAACAAGTGGAGTGCTCCAATACAAGCGCTTAGAATGCGACCTAAGGGTCTGAACCGTCTCCCTGTCTACCTGCGGGCATGAACGCAACATCCACAAACAAAAGGACGTTAGTACTAATAATGTACTGAGTATGTAAGGGATGAAGAACAACATAATAAAGACATGAAAGTAACATGAGATAAAGAGAAATAACCAGTACATCTGAATGCCTCAGAAGGCGGATGACATGCACGCTTTTCTTTCTAAAAAAAACATTTTCCTACATATATATTAGTCATATCATCATCATACCGTACCCAGCCATAATAAGGCTCGGTGTCATCATACCTGGCCGTGATAGGTTCGGTGTTACCGTACCCAACTGCAGTGGTGTGCACAATAGGTGTCGTACCCGGCCGACAATAGCGCAGCTCGGTGTCATAAAATAGCTACATATATATAAGCATGCATGAGAGCTCAAAGAAACTTTATGACTCTATCGGAGTGACGTAAGGTCGGTATACCTCCGATTACCATTATGGAGCTAACATCGTCGACATATCTCACCTTGAAGGAACAATAACCATAAGATGAGATCAACAACCATAACCAAGACCAATAATCATGAGACAAGATCGATAATCATGAGATAAAATCAATAACATCATAAGAAGATCAAGAACATAAGCTCCTACTATTTCTAAGAGTGGAGTAATTATGAATATAATTCGTATATGTTCATATTGATGTGATCATGCCGGAAAAAAGAAATGGACAGCCTTAACATACCTCAAGTCTTCCAAGTAATCCAACAACAAGCTTATCACAATTAGAGCGCCACTCCTATAATCAAACATACATATAGACGTACATGGCACTTGAATATATATGATAACTCAATTCCAAAGTGAAATAGGAAGCCTTTCCTCTATTCCTTAATCATTACCACAAGATCCTTAACCAATAATTTACATAACAACTCCATATGATCTCCTTTAACATCATTTTCACCATATTTAAAAATATACCATTGAGTAGCCCCATATACACTTGTATACAACACTTCCTCAACATTACTATTATCCCTCATAACAAATTATGCTCAAAACACGCTAATAATCATAGCTCAAGTTAGTTTACAACTCAAAATATCATCAAGTTTATGTTTGAACATTTCCTCCAATTTCTTTCCACCAAATCTTAGCATAATTACCACATAAACTAACAAACATGAAAATAAGATGAAATATTACCTCAAGAAAACTTCAATTCCAAAATCACTTCATCTTGAAATACCCTTCAAAGCTTTTACAAGAAGAAGAGACAAGTCTCGACCACACTTGAAACCCTAAGTACTTTGATCCTCACTTTGATCTTTGATTTATGCTTGGATAAGTGTTTGAATATGTTGGGAGAGGTTTCTAGAGCTTTCTTGAACTTGAGGTTATGTTAAAATGACTTAAAATGAAGAGGGGTCGTGATATATAAAATTAGAAAAATTTCATCGATATTAAAAAATATGGCCCGTATTCTTGGCCGCATAACATTATACGACCAATTTCTGGGCCATATAATGGGTTGTATTCCTCCACCTCAAAAACTATCTTCTCTGGAAATTCTTAAAATCCTTAAATACGGTCCATATCTCAAAATATGGACCATATCTCATATTATACGGTCCATATTTTATATTTCCCATAAACAACTTTTGACAAACCTTTCCGCTTTGATTCACTTATTCGCTAATCTTTCCGCAACTTACCAATCATGAACTTAAACCCTTATAAGCATAAGTTAAGCATGTCCAACCTCGTATGACCTTGAAGACAAATCCCGGTGTACAAAACTAAGACAACTAATATATGACAAATCTAAATGTATAAAACTACAAGGTGTAACATTCCTCCCCCCCAAGAAACATTAGTCCCCGAATGTTAAATTCTCGAGAATCTTACAGAACTTTCAGTAGAGTCTCCTCTGTAACTGTACCACTACCAACCTGCCACACAACAAACCAAACCATACAATACCACACAGGGATACAACAATCAATAACGGCAATGGCCCCTCACGACCAATAAGAGTAACTGATAAATAATACATACCTGAAGACGATTGTGCTATAGTCTGCATCTGCTCTAGAGTCGGAAATAAATGAGGATATCTAGACTTCATATCTTTCTCAGCTTCCCAAGTCATTTTCTCAACATTCTTATTTTTCCATAGTACCTTTACCGATGCCACATCCTTGGTTCTCAACCTACAAACCTGTCAATCCAAGATGGAAATAGGGACTTCCTTATATGATAGTTTCTCGGTAATCTGAACGTTATGAACAGGTGCAACTCTAGAAGGATCTCCGATACACTTACGAAGCATGGACATATGAAAAAATGGATGTACGGACTCCAAGTCTGAAGTGAGATCTAACTCATCGGCCACCTAGCCCACTCTTCATATAATCCTGTAAGGTCCAATATATCTAGGTCTAAGCTTGCCTTTCTTGCCGAACCTCATAACACCTTTCATTAGTGATACCTTCAGGAACACCCAGTCGCTTATCTGAAACTCCAAATCTCATCGCCGATTATCTGCATAAGACTTCTTGTGACTCTAAGCAGCCAATAGCCTTTCCTGAATATGCTTGATTTTATCAACTGCCTGTTGGATCAGCTCTGGTCCTAATAGCTTAGATTTTCTAGTCTCGAACCATCCGATAAGTGATCTGCATTTTCATCCATATAAGGCTTCATACGGAGCTATCTGAATGCTGGAGTGGTAACTATTATTATATGCAAACTCAATAAGTGGTAAATGATCATCCCTACTATCTCCGAAGTCTATCACGCATGCCCGTAACATATCTTCCCATGTCTGAATCGTACGTTCAGCTTTTCTATTTGTCTTGGGATGGAATGTTGTGATAAGACTCACCTGGGTCCGCAATCCTTTCTGGAAAGATCTCCAAAAGTTAGTTGTAAACTGTGCACCTCTGTATGAAATAATAGATATTGGAACACCATGAAGTCGCACTATCTCTTTAATAAATAGCTTCGCATAATCTTCGGCGGAATAAGTAGTCTTGACAGGTAGAAAATGTGTTGACTTTGTAAGCCTATCAACAATCACCCATATTGAATCAAACTTACGCTGAGAACGGGACAAGCCTGTAATAAAATCCATATTGATCGCCTCCTATTTCCAAGTCAAAATCTCCATACTCTGTAGCAACCCACTGGGCTTCTGGTGCTCAACCTTTACCTGCTGACAATTTGGACACTGAGCTACAAATTCAGCTATATCCTTCTTCATCCTATCCCACCAGTAAATCTCCTTAATATCATGATATATTTTCGTCGTCCCTGGATGAATAGAGTAACGAAAATGATGAGCTTCTCCCATAATCTGTCGGCGTAACCTTGCAATATCTGGAACACACAGCTTGCCTCGATATATGAGAACCCCGTCTCCAGTAATATCAAATGGAGACTTCTCCTTCTGTGGAGATGTATATCTATAATGAACTAGCTTAAAATCCTCATGCTGGCGCTCCTTGACCTCGGCTATTAATGATTCACCTAAGTCTAATAATTGAACTCCTATGCTAGCTAACTGGTGAAGCTCATGAGCTAATCCCAGTTTATCTGGCCACAAATAAGATAGGCTACCCGTGGATCTGTGGCTAAGGGCATCAGCCACTACATTTGCCTTCCCTAGATGATACAAAATATCAACATCATAATCTTTCAACAGCTTTAACCATCGCCTCTGATGCAAATTCAACTCCTTCTGCTTGAAGATGTACGGAAGACTTTTATGATCTGTATATATATATTAACATGTACACCATACAAGTAATGCCTCCACATTTTCAGCGCATGAATCACTGCAGCTAACTCCAAATCATGGGTTGGGTAATTCCTCTCGTGCTTCCTTAATTGCCCTGAAGCATAAGCGATAATCATTACCACAAAATCCACAACCAACAATTTACATAACATTACCACAAAATCCACAAACAACAATTTACATAACAACTCCATATGATTTGCTTTAACCTCATTTTCACCATATTAAAAAATATACCATTGAGTAGCCCCATATACACTTGTATACAGCATTTCCTCAACATTACTATTATCCCTCATAACAAAATTATGCTCAAAACACGCTAATAATCATAGCTCAAGTTAATTTACAACCCAAAATATCATCAAGTTTATGTTTGAACATTTCCTCCAATTTCTTTCCACCAAATCTTAGCATAATTACCACATAAACTCACAAACATGAAAATAAGATGAAATTTTACCTCAAGAACTCAAGAACACTTCAATTCCAAGATCACTTCACCTTGAAATACCCTCCAAAGCTTCTACAAGAAGAAGAGACAAGTCTCAACCACACTTGAAACTCTAAGTACTTTGATCCTCACTTTGATATTTGATTTATGCTTGGAGAAGTGTTTGAATATGTTGGGAGAGGTTTCTAGAGTTTTCTTAAACTTGGAGTTATGTTAAAATGGCTTAAAATGAAGAGGGGTCGTGATATATAAAATTAGAAAAATTTCATCGCTATTTAAAAATATGGCTCGTATTCTTGGCCGTATAACATTATACGACCAACTTTCTGGTCGTATAAAATTATACGGTCTGTATAATGGGACGTATTCCTCCACCTCAAAAACTATCTTTTCTAGAAAATTTTAAAATCCTTAAATACGGTCCATATCTAAAAATACGGACCATATCTCATATTATACGGTCCATATTTTATATTTCCCAGAAATAACTCTTGTCGAACCTATATGCTTCGATTCACTTATTCGCTAATCCTTCCGCAACTTACCAATCATGAACTTAAACCCTTATAAGCATAAGTTAAGCATGTCCAACCTCATATGACCTTGAAGACAAATCCCGATGTCCAAAACTAAGACAACTAACGTAAGACGAATCTAAATGTATAAAACTATAAGGTGTAACATATAACCCCTAAAAATTATAATCAACAACATTGTTACCATAAACATATTCTAATACACATATGATCAATATTAGACAAATATCCATCATCCTCTGCTATTAAAGGACCGAGCTTTAAACCTTTAAACTTTTCATCTAAAAGTTTTTCTAAATCTGATAAAGGTTTTAATTTAAAATCATGAATCTCAGGAGGAGGCTGTATACTTGGAGTAGCAACAGCTTCCTTCTGCTTCTCCTTATCAGAAATAGATGCCTTATTAAAACAAGCCAAAAGTTTATCAACTTTTTCGTGAAGTGAAAATATTTGTTCACCCAAAATATTCATATAAATATTATAATAATTTTATTGCCTTACCATATTATTAATATATCTGGTTATACTCCGACTTATAAATATTGGATAAATTATGAAATGATCCTTTCATATACAGGGTCAGCTGAATTCCAGCATTTTTATCCGGCTCATACAAAAAAAGTTTATAACTTTTCAAAATTTATTATAAAAAAGATCTTTTCTCCAAATGAATGGGGAATAAGTCCGTTAAAGGACAGATATTATATCCACCCAGAACAGAAAGTCCCAGTTAAATTCAATTATTGGGATTATGTTGAAAGCTTTAATAAAGCTTTTTTATATGAGAACCATAATAAAAAACACTCATGGTTTATAAAACTCTGTGCCAATGTTTATAAACAAGGCATTCCAAATTGGTTTTATCAATGGTGGATCCATTATGGTCCAACCGTGAAAACTTTACCAGAACCCTTCAAAAGTTTATATACTGAATGGGTTGATGTTTCTCAAAAAATAATAGATTTGGAAAATAATATTACTTTCTCTGAAGAAATTTCTAATATGTATTTTTTCAATGAATTCTCTATTCCATGGGTCATGAAATGGTCAGTTGAGGAGGGTTATACCCCGCAAAATATGCCTTGCTTAAATAGAGTTTTTTAATACAAAATTCTGGAAAAAATTGATTCAAAAATCAAAAGATGGAACCATCCTAGGACAAGATTTAATAAATCAGATTAAAACTACTATTGCACATTATAAGGTCTCTATTAATTCCAGACAAAAGGAAGTTCCCAGTCCTTTTGAGCATATTGCTCGAAAAATTCATATGAAGAAAGGAGTAATTCCCTCAGAACAGCTTATAGCTACTTGCATGGAGGAGTTTAAATCTAATTTAATGCAGCATCTTAGTATGGAAGCTATGTCTGATACATCAATGGCGTCTGTTGGTCATACCACTGACAATGATAATGAAGAAGATGAAGACTATGATACACAGGTCTTAGCAGAAGAATCTCAAAGTCCAGCTAATACAGAGGACTTTGCACAATTTGCGGCTCAATTTCTTGGCCAAACGGAAGAATCTTCCAGCTCTACAAAAGACAAGGGCAAGTCACTGATGAAGTGATTGGTGGGACCCGCCACTAGGCGGCTACTTTAATAAAGGAGGAATCTGCTTTAATGAAGTAATAATTATGTTTTCCACTTTGGTCACTTTCAGCCACTTTTACTTTTTACTTTCCGTTTCTCTTTTTATTTGGCCATAATGTTGTCGGCCATTTACTTTTTAGTTTTGTTGTTTAGTATCCATGATCCGTTATAAAAGGATCATTCTCCTCAGTTGAGAGGCAAGTCTTAGATTCCGCAAGCAGGAGCTCTCTCCCACTCTCCCTCTTGTAAAAATCTTTCTCTTATAAATAAAAATTTGTTTATATAAATTTCCTTCTGCTGAGCACAACCTTCATCCTTAAGGTATAATTTGTATTTTTATTTTTATTTCTTTATTTATAATTCAGTTCATGTTGAGCCAAATAGGCTAAATATTTCGTTGAATTACGTCACACTAGACTACTAAGATCATGGTAATAATGCTTTAATGCATCATGATCGAAGCCAAAACATGATGTTCAAGGTTAGGTAGAGACTGACCCAGGCGGACTGTTCATAACCAGGCGGTGGTCCTGTTGTTAGCCCGCTTAGTCGAGGGATGGCGTTTAGGGCGTTTGTTGCTGTTCTGGTAGGAACAACCCCAACACCAGGGTTAGTAACCTAGTAAAATTATTATTACCCAGAGGGCATCATGTGGCGGCGCGATCCTGTTGCGATAATTGGTATCAGAGCCATGGTGTTCCAGTAGTAATAGGTGATGTAATTCAACGATTCATATCATGAATTTTATAAACCGTAAAAGAACTGTTAAAAACTGTAAGAAAGAGGAATATGATACTCCTCAAGAACTTGATCTCCTTAATAAATGGACGATTCCTAAAATAGAACCCATATTAATATATTGGATGGGTACTTTTGAGAAGTTAGGTCTCAAACAAGTAGTTAAAACTACTGAAGAAACAATAACTGTAGATAATGATCATGCTACTTTTAGACTATTATCTGACAGTGATCTTGCCCCTTATAGGGTAACCCATAGATTTATGCATATTGGGTTAGTACAGGTTGCATTCAAACCTTTAACTTTAAGAGGTTTACCAGAAAGCTTTATAGCAGCTTTAAGAGATGGAAGAAACCGAAACTGGAAATTCCTTGCTTAAGGTTATGACCCTCTCTTTCTAAGTCTTGCGTGGTTGCCGGTGTACTTATGATATTCCGGTGTTCTTGGAGGAGTTTCTTAACTCCAGCCATTCGTTTTGGAAAATCATTGTTTCCTCAGTTTTAAAGATTTATTGGAAGTTTAAATTATATTTCACCATATTATAAAGGTTTGGCCCAAGACACATCTATTTTATATGATAGATTGAAAAAGATTCCAAAACCTTGGACTGATGCTCATACGCAAGCAGTCCAAAAAATCATGGGGAAAGTTAATAATCTTCCTTTTCTTACTTTAGCCAATCCTAACTGGCAAAAAATTATAGAAACTGATGCCTCTGATATTGGCTATGGAGGAATACTTAAACAGCTTTCTCCAAATGATAAACAAAAATATTTAGTCCAGTTTTGTTCTGGCAAATGGAATAATAGTCAGAAGAACTATGCTACTGTAGCAAAATAAATTCTTGCTATAGTTAAATGTGTCCTTAAATTTCAAGGTGATTTATATAATCAAAAGTTTTTAATAAAAATTGACTGCCAAGCAGCCAAATTTATGTTTAATAAAGATTGCAAACATGATGTTTCTAAACAAATGTTTTCCAGATGGCAAGCCCTTTTAGCACCATTTGATTTTGAAATTCATTATAAAAAGGGATCAGATAATAGTCTCCCTGATTTTCTCACTAGAGAATATTTAGTTCAATATAACCGTCAATATTCCATTCATATATTTCCTTACCACTATAACTGTTGGAAATAACATGTTCATGTTCCTCTAGTAAAACATCTTGAGGAGTTGGACGAGGATAATAGTACATCCTCTGGGTAGGCTTAACAACATAATATTCATCAATTTTATTAATATATGATGCTATGCGAGCCTTATGATTAATATTAGACAAATATCCATCATCCTCTGCTATTAAAGGACTGAGCTTTAAACCTTTAAACTTTTCATCTAAAAGTTTTTCTAAATATGATAAAGGTTTTAATTTAAAATCACGAATCTCAGGAGGAGGCTGTATACTTAGAGTAGCAATAATAATAATAATAATAATAATAATAATAATAATAATAATAATAATAATAATAATAATAATAATAATAATAATAATAATAATAATAATAATAATAATAATAATAAATATTTACCATTGTCCATCAATATCAGACAAATATTCATTATCCTCTGCTATTAAAGGACTGAGCTTTAAACCTTTAAACTTTTCATCTAAAAGTTTCTCTAAATCTGATAAAGGTTTTAATTTAATAATAATAATAATAATAATAATAATAATAATAATAATAATAATAAATATTTACCACTGTCCATCAAATTGCTGGCTTAAAGATTTCCAAAGACATTTGACTCACCTTCATAAGTACTTATGTCAAGATAATTGTTTTCATGCATAGGCTCAGCATCAGTGACTTCAAGCTGAATTTTCGTGCGAATTCTAGACAGGGCTTCCCGACGAGGTCTATTTCGGGCTTCCCGAGGAGCTCTAGCCGGCACTTTAAGTCGATTTATGGGGACCTTCTCTACATACGTCTCAAGGACATTCAAAGTAATACATTCCCTATAATCGTAAGGCACCTTCAAATAATCAGTCAAAGAGTCATCGTCTACGATATGCCGCTGTCCATAACTAACTAAACCTTGCGGTGTAAAAGAAAATGGATATCTCCCAATTATAGTTAAATCAATTTCTTGCCTACTAACATTTAGTCTACTATACAAGGCTTGGAGTAGTTTTGAGTATTTTAAGTTAAGTGGAAACTTAACAAGGTAGTTTGGGGGAGATTCCTAACGCAAACTATTAGACTCATAAATAATTTCTCCGTCCCAAAACAAAGAAACCCTAACAGTTGGAACATCCTCCATTTTTGACTAATTTAGAAGTACAAAATGCTGAAGTAGGATGAAATTTAGAAGTTGGATAAAAATTAGAAGTTGGATAAAATTTTGTGTTTTCCTTTTGTCTAAAATCCACTTATATAATGAGTTTAAAAGTATCATATAACGCAACAAATTATTGCGCCATGCAACTTTACTTCAAATCAAGTAGGTGGGTAGTAGAATATACTAATTTCTACTGAAAAGCCAGTGGAATTATTGGCTTTTATAATGCAGGAAATTGCTACGTTATACATAACACATGAAGTTGCTGTGTTATACATAACCCAGTAATTTACTGCGCTAAAGGTGTATAAAGTGGTCAAACGCGTGCATTGTGGTATCAATCAGTGTTGCCATTCAGAACGTCAGAAATCAACCATGCGCTAAAGGTGTATAGAGTGGTCAAACACGTGCATTGTGTTGTCAATCAGTGTTGTCATTCAGAAACGTCATAAATCCACCATGCATAACACATCTAAAATTAATGCTATACATCAATATGATTGCTAGCGAGTGTTATATAACGTAATTGACGAATAACTAACAACCACACAAAGTAGGGTTATTATGTCATTTTTTAACCAATTTGAATATATTAGTCGTCTTACATCGTTCTCTCCAGGAGACATATTTGAAGCAATGGGTAGGACATGGGAATTGGGTGAAGATTTTGAATACTCGAATAACCCGAACGAGAGATATCATTAACATTACAAAAATACAATGACAGATGAGTGGAATTGGCGTGTTAGGGAGGCTGCAGCTGGAACAAAACTTGAGGGCATTTGAACTTAAACGGTCAAAAAGTCATGCTACGCCAATGCCTCGTGGCACTTCAAAAGAGTTAAATTTTGCTCTTAATCGTTTTTGCGAAGAGAACAACCGAATGAAAATACGTTGCATTAGGGCTGGATATAGTCGAAATGGTTACGTCACATCCAAGTGGGACTCGGACTGTGAGATGTCTGATGACGATGATTTCCCATGATCTTAGTAATTTTTGTTTTAAATAAAGTAGGTGGGGTCATAGTCATGATCCCAAAACCTATGGAGTTTGATACCTATATAAGTAGCCTTTCAATACTTAGTAAACTACTAAAAATTCAATGTCGAATAGTAGAAATGTAGATTGGCTGGTGTTCTTTCCCAAGGATCTGAATAGCAGTGGTGATGACAGATCAAATCATAGCAGCTATTCCGGTGATTCCTCAACAGATAACAGTGAATTCGTGCTAGACGATTTGAAGCCCCACCTTTTAATAGAGCGTAATGACTATTTTCGCCAACTGAAATATTCAGATCCACGTGAATATTATTATAGTTTACGTCGCGAATGGGCATATCAGTATACCTAATCACAACGTCTTGTTCGTGACTTGAAAAATCTCAATGCTCCAATCATTACAAGGTTCTTATTGAGCATGCCTCGAACCGATCAAGATTCTTGTGAGGTTGCGGTACAGAAGATTAGGAAATGTCACGCCCCAAACTCGACCTTGGACGTAACAAGCATCCGATGCTACGAACAATACCGGAAGCTCCTTATGAATCGATAACCATCAAGTCCCTTTTAATAATCTTTCATTAACTAATTAAAAGACATTATAAAATAACTAAACAAACTCATGTTCATAATTAAGAAATAAAATCAGCCGAAGTCTGTAATAAATAGATTTGTCAAAGCGTAGAAACACTTCAACTCAACTAATACCCACAAAAAAACCTCTATCTACGGAGCCTCTAAGATAATGAATAAAGGTATAAATCATCGGGATGCAGCCCGAAAACTAAAAGCAATAAGTAAAATAGAGGGTGTCCCACGAATGAAGGTGTGGGCTCACCAAAAGTCAGGAAAGCAGCAAGTACTCCTAATCTGCGAGATCTGTCTGTACCTGCTCTTCTCCGTTACCTGACATACCATAAAAAACAACAATTGTATGCCTGAGTACTGGATATTCAGTGAGTGTCTCCAGGACAATAGTTAATATAACAAAATAATATAATAAGGATCAGTAAAACGGTGTCAATAAAAGCAGTTTAAATTCAGAGATAGAATAAATCACCAAACATAGTAACACCATTAATGAAAACTGTCAAAGAAGAAATAAATCAATTTCAACTCGTTATTTCATTTATCACATTTAAGTCTTTCAATCACGAATTCAAGATCATCAACAAGCCACTCACAGGCAACCAAAGTATAACACATGTTGTTACAGGCCCAAATCAACATAACGAAGGGACGACCATTTAAGGTTCCCTAAATCGTATAGAAGCACCATATCGGGGTTATCAACCCCAATGGCTACCCTTCCTCTCGAATAGCTAGGCAAAGACTATACCGGGACTGCAAATCCTCGATGGCCTCTCTTCCTCTCGAATGGCTAGGCTAACCCTACTAGGATCCATAGTGACTACCCTTCCTCTGGAGTAACTAGGCCAAACACAAACAATATATTTATGGCAAAAGAGCCGAATCACTCAAATCATAGCATGGAAGCCAAATCAGAAGTCATATCATGATAGTCACATTATTCATTAAGGATTATGTTCATCATCCCATTATGGGGGTACATCAAGTCATTTCAGTTTTGGAAACCGGGTTCACTTCTTTAAACAAGTTTCAAGTTCAACACAATCCATTATAAAGCACTCACATGAGATACTCAAGCTTTTCAATTATCAAGTTTAAACATCCCTTATGGGGTAGTTCAAGTTCGAATACCAAAGCTTTATATCTCAATCTTCAATCATCCTTTAGAGAGGAAAACAATCATTAGTATGTATATATAATATAGTACAAACAAGGTTTAATGTAGGCTTGTCCCTCAGGAACACAAACCACAACCAAAGAGTTCATAAAATTCGATCGAAAGAGTATGTTCAAAAACAGACATACCTCTAATCCCGTTATAAGATATCAACGGGATTCTTCCAAGTTCAACAAGTATTCTACAATGGTTATTAATAACAAAGTTTAGAACCTAACCAATTCTAGGGATTTCTACCCATATTCGAAAAACTAGGGCTTTTCTAGCCTTAAAACTTGTTCTTGAATCCTTATGTGAATCATGAATGAATGCTAATCTTGTAGTATGCGATACACTAGTCCAAACCTCGTTAATAATCTCATAAAAATAAAAAATCTCACCTTTTGATGGAATCCCACTTGCCCCTTCTTTTCTTCTTTCCTTTAGTTTTCAAGAATTTAGGGTTTGGGAAGATGAACTTGTTGACACCCAATTTTGTCCCACCTTTTCTCCGAAATACCTATTTTTCGCTTCCAATATTTTGGTAACTTTAAAAAATAATTATTTGTATTTTTTACTATAATTATTAGCTTTTATTAATACCGGCATTTCATTATCCTGTTGTAGTCACTACTGTTATTATCTTTTATTACCGTTACTACTACCATTATTATTATTATTGTTATTGTTATTATTATTATTATTATTATTATTATTATTATTATTATTGCTATTATTATTATTATTATTATTTTATTACCAGTATTATTATAATTCACATTTTTTATCATTTCAGCACTTTTACCAGCTTATGCACACGCATCGCATTTATCTTCGCGTAATTTAATAATAGCGTTTACTTACTGTTGAATTTCAAAATATTATTGCACAACTATTGCGACGTCATATCATGTTATTTTCATATGAGTACTAACAAATACATACTTTATGTTAGGGGATATTTTAGCACACTCAGTATATGATTAATTGAAATGGGTCTCTTATTTAAATCTAGAAGCCAAACTATTTTCATCCAGCCCAATATTTTAAAATAGCCAGCCCAAATCAGTTAACCCATTATTTTCATCCGCCCAGCCCACATTTTCAGCCAATTCAGCCCAAAAGAAAATTGACCCAGTCCATTAACCCACGACCCGACCCAATTCTCATTTTAACAAAAATGAAACCCCTAAGGGTTTCATCTTTTTCTCCTGTCAGCCGCACACCCCCCTTGCTCCCAGCTCTCTTCTCTCCCTCTTTCATCGTCCTCTTTCCCCCCACTTCTCCCTGTTCCCCACGCCCGTCTCTCCCACTTCCCTCTGTCCCCCACTTCCCTTTGTCCCCCCGCTCATCTCTCTCTTCTTCACAAACGAAAAACCCATAAATCTTGGTTCTCTATAATAGAAATTCTCTCTTCTTTTAGCCGCCTGAAAACTCCATAGAATTTAGAAGCTTTTTTTGTTTTAGCCGCACAAAATCCCAAAAAGTTTTAATGCTCAGTAGTGGTAGCAGTTTCTAAATCGAGTAAAAAATCCGAACATCGCAAGCTTGGATTTGATAGTGTTCGAGTAGATTGGAAACCCTCCGCACCCACTTCGCTGCGCCCAAAGAAGGTCAGTGAATCTTCTCTTTTTAGTTATCTTGAATTTATAGCTGTTTCCCCGCTTAGCTGTGTTCTAGGATGGTATGGTGGTAGCTTTTAATTAGTAGTTCAATATCTGCTTATGTGTGTTGGTTGTCATTCTTGTTTAGTTATGTTCGTTAATGGTTGCAAGCATGTTTAGGCGCATTAGCTTTTTTTAGCATTGTTTCGGGTGCAGACGTATTGTATTGCTTAGTTGGTAATCTTCATCTCCTTTTAGTTTTATTGTTTTCTTATGTGCGTTTTAATTCTTGCTCGTTTGTTTCGATTTCTCGCTTAATATAGTTGGTTAGTATTCAACAGTATGATCTCATGTTAGCTTCTTAAATGGTTTGCCTCCATGTTTCGTGTTAATGTTTTAAGGTAGTTTGAAGTGTTAGTTTCATGTATATTTAGCTGCTAGTCTTTATCCCATTATGTCTATGATTCAAGTATAGTAGTGTAGTTTAGAGCAGCTTGAACTATTAATCTGTTATTTGTTTGAAGTATTAATCTGTCAGGAAGTAGATCTCTGTAGCATGTTCTGTGTCTATCGTTAGCCATATTTATCGATTACATACTAATCTTTTTCCTTTCGTTTTTATGCATGACCACCGCGTGCCAGTCCGAGGAACTCGTCTTCTTCCGCATTCGATGTTGGGCCAAAGCCCAATGAAACATTCTATCGAGTTAGCCCCATCAGTTGTGTAAAATGATTCGGGGCCAAGACCCATAACTGCGGCAACAGTGCACAGCAATTGGCCTGAAATGGGCCGATCCATTTAATTCCTTTCCTCCTCTATTTTATGCTCCGTTATGCATTTTGCTTTGGTGTTGAATGACTAACGCTTTGCCTTGTTTCGTTTTCTTAACATTAGATGAATCCTAGCGGATTAGTGGGGATGATGTTAGTAGTAACGGGTAGTTAAATTTAAAGGAGAAACCAATAGTTAATTCCATAGGTTTCAGTTTTTATGTTCAAATTATTTAAAGTCTTCTCTTATGCAAATTATTATATTTTCTCTAAATCTTATTTTAAGCAACATTCTTATATTTTCCTTAAAACCTTAACAACCTTTCTTAGCCCTTTTTTTTCTTAAAATTCAAAGCACCTTATTTAGCATTAATTAATTAACCTAAGATTGGCCGGATAACCGTAGTTAACGGATTCTAAAGGATGCCTAACCCCTTCCCTTTAGGATAATATAGAACCCTTACCTAGAATCACACTGATTAAGCAGACTATTAACGGAGGTTTAGTTAGCTTTACCTTAGTTAATAATTAGGTGCCCTAATTCACCTTAAAATCAATTAGGTGACGACTCCTTAAAATAAAACAAATAGGAATCACCAATATGTTGTACTCTAAATTTAACCCGATTAAAATGGGGTATAACAGCTTGGCGACTCTGCTGGGGAATTTAGGTTCTAACCACAACAGACTTAGGTTAATTAATATTTTGTTGGGTGTTTTGTTTGTTTGTTTTCTTTATTTTTGCCTTATATGCTTTTAAATGTCTTTATTATTGTTTTATGCCTTATTTGCCTTTGCTATGTAATATATATGTTTTTTCTTTTATTAAATTGGCATTCCGTTCATATTTCTTCCACTCCTGGAAAAGTCACACATATTCACACACTTAAAGCGGCTTCGCGGTTCGCGCCCGTGCACTACTAAATTACCCCTTTAGTTGGATTGGTCTAGTGGATTTAGTCGATCGGCGGTGCAGTCGACGGCCACAGACTTTCCACTCCCAAGTTGTCTGCTTGGGGGAGCCTTGTGTCATAGGAAAACAACTCCTAGTCAGCCTAAGATAGAGCTATGCCACCAATTCTATTTAAGTCATGCCTGCATAAGCCTTAGGTGGATCTGTCCTTGGTATCGACTCCACAATTAGATAACCTACCAAATTGTCGACGGGTTTCATAACCCAACGACCAACAAGCATATTATGTGTAACGTGATAATGATAGAAGGATCCAAGCCTAACCATGACATGTCGAGTTTGGAATCATTTCTTTTTGTAGGATGGTTTTTCACACCGCCAAGCTAGTTTAATGCTTAAGTTCCTATGTTACATTTGATATTTGCTTCTGTGTCTGATTATGTAGTTAGAAATGCGATCACTTTGAGTGTAAAGAGTTCTAAGAAGAGCATGAATAAATTTATGTTTCCCCTTAGTAATTAAAGGTGTATTTATTGAATGTTAGCTTGTAGCTTGGTTAATAGTATGCTGCCAGTTGAAGTTATTATTTGAAATGACTTGAATGAGATTTTGTTAAGATTTAATCAAGTCCCTATTGTGCTTTAATCTTGGTAAGGAGTTCCCTTTTATCATGATCCGTAGCTAATCCCTGTTTGAAGATAATAAGGAGTTCAACAGTCTTAGTTTAAAGTTTCTCTCTATTTTGGTTTTGAACATTTCCATAACGTTAGTTGCTTTCTTCTAAATGTCACCTTGAGGCACATAATATATTTCTCCTAGTGGTGGGCGGTCTAGTAGTTAACATTTTTTTCTTTATGGCAAACTGTACTCAATTCAAGGATTCAAAATGATTATTTTAGCTTAGCTAAGATATCTTTTCTGGTTAAATACCTCCCAAAAGAGGGGTTTGAGTTATAGGTCAATGGTTTGTAAGTATGAACTTGGTTCTGATTTGATATAGTTGTCGTAAATGTTCATTAGATTTAGTTTCCTTCCATTGTGGACAACTTGAGTTATCCTAATGGGAAATTGAAATAAACCTGCAGACCCGACCTTGTTTGAGCCTAGGGGATAACTGCTTAAAACATGATATTTTAAGCTGGGACTTTAGGGAATCTATTCACATTTTGCTGGTTCCTCTTTATGTTGTCTGTATGCATGCCATTATTTGAAAACATACCCAGCTTATCAAGGCTATCCAAGTTCCCTCTACAAGTCATGAATATGATTCCTTCTCTTGTGACTGTTTTGAGATATGTTTTATAATGGATGAAGAAAAAAAGGGACAGTTACGTTTAGATATAAATATCCTTCATGTTAAATCATGTAAAGAGTGAAAACTATTTACCTATTAGCATGAAAAAATAGTTTCCCGTAACAAAGTATTCCAATGTCCCTCTCTGATTTGCACCATGTCACTAATTGTGTGTTAAACTCCTTTGTATTCTGGTTGAAAATTTAGACCATTAAATATCTTTGCTCAAATAAGTTTTGAATGTTTTTCCAAGCATATGTGTGTTAAGAATTCCCAAACTACTTAAGATACTGCACCTTTGAAAAGAACTATTTAAAAAAAAAAAATCTTGCCTTCTGTTTAAAAATTTTAATGTCCAGATAACTTGAATGCTGCAAGTTTTGAAATCTTTAAGGGCTATTGTGTTGCTTTCTATTTTGAAGTATGAATTCTCTTTGAACCTTCTAGATTAATTCAGTCTCCTTGGACCATAATAGTGAGTATAGCTTGTTGTGTATTGGCTTTAAGTTTCAACTCAGTTAAGTTTTCCCAGATTCTTAACCTTCAGAGTTAATGCTTATATTCTCCAAAACTGTTCCTGAATATTTTCTTGGATGTGCTCATTAGTTCCTTAAACTTTGAGATTTTGGGCTCTGTCATCTTAATTTGTTTTTTCTTTTTTTAGAATTTAAACCAAGATGTGATAGGTTATCTTATAGTATCTTGTTACAACCTTTCTATGCACAAATACTCATCCTTCACACTTCTCTTCTTTGCATGACCTGGGGAGTCTACAAACCTCCTGGAGTTGTTACTTTGCTGCTACTTGATGAGTTTGCTGCCATGACCTGTCATGTACTGCTGAATTTAAAAAGGACAGATCCTGCACTTGACAAAAAATGGTTGTAGTTTGCCATATGCTGCTGTGTCATTGCTGCAATATTGGGGCTGAAAGATGCCATCTTTTCATGCCATTTTGATGTTGCCATTTGGTTTGCAATGATGACACCATGGCCAAGAATCTGCATGATGCTTCATGTTTATGGAAATTATTATGTGATAACTGATGCAACTCCATGTAACTGATCACCATGCTATCATTTTCTAGTGCATGAACCCTTAGGACCTGCATTTTGTTTCTCTTTAGTTTTCTTCAAAATGCTCCTACTTCTTGTAACTGCTTCTGGTCTAAACCGCTTCAAAGTGAGTTTACAAAGCCCCTTCAAGATTTCCCTATTACAATCAAGTTTCTTGTATGTTAGGCAGCAAATGTTACATTAGACGAAAATGGTTGTTGTTATATGTTGTTGTGGGCTAAGAAGAGCAAGTTTTGTCATTGAGTCTCTGGTGCTTGTTGTCTCACTTTGGGCTGTTGTTCTCAAAGAGCAGCAGTTACACTTGAGCACATAGTTCTGCCCATTTCTCTTTGTGTATATTTGAAGAGGCTACTGCTTAGTTTTTGAGGATTGAAATGATCTGCATCTTGAGACAGTGTTGAGGCAAACATTCATGTCCAGTTACTGCACTTTGATGGGCTGTTTTGGCTGCACGTATGATACAGAACTTGCTGCATTTGGGGTGTCTAGTTGAGACATCTTGATAAAAACAGATCCTATGCTTAGCCAAATACTATAGTTTCAAAGCTGTTTTAAACAATTGCTGCACTCTGATGAGCAGCTGCTATATTTTGGACAAAACTGTTTGCTATTGTTCTTAGGATATCATATTTGACTAAGTTATTTCCTGCCCTTGGGTGGCTTGTGTTGTGCTGCTACATTTTTCCATTTATTGCTGCGCTCGAAGCTGAGCTTGCTTGCCATAGTTTTGAACCAATCACTGCAGATTTGAAACCAAACCATTGTTGCACTTTGAGCAGATTTAATGTTCATTACTGTCGCATTTCTAAGCCTAACTGTTGCTGATATGTTTGGGCAAAATTGATGCTTTTCGAAGCTGTTTTACAAAGCTTCATACTCTGATGAATTCAGCATCGGTTATGTTGTTACCTTAGTGAGAAAATGATACACTTAATAAAAAATACCACTGATTTGAACATGATGATACGCTTAGGCCTTTATTCCCAAACTCAAGTGTCTCAATTAAATGGCATGGATTCCTCCATCATAATCTCGAATATGTGGCGTTAGGCCTACCTCTGGCATAAAGAGGTCCCTGCATATTAGGACGTGTTATTAATGCTGGTGTTAAAACTTTGTAAGTCGTTGGCTTGCTTACTTGCTAAGTGATTTACTTGAATTTATTTGTAATATGCTCGTTTTTTGAATTTATTTGCGATTACTTGTTGCTAAGAGAATTACTTGAATTTATTTTCTACTTGTTTGGTTTTAATTCTTTAGAGGTTGCCTAGCATTGAACATTGTGTTGGCTGCGAATCTGCGTTAAGGACAAAATACAATGGCAAAAATATTTGAATCATTCAACATCGGTGTGGGATTGGTGCAAGCGCAAAATGAGAATAGCGAGAAGAATGCGGTACAAAGAAGCGTGTTGGTCAATTTAGGAAATACTTTCAGCCTTCTTCCTAACATAAGTTCAGCTTCCAGCTCAACCCAAAACATTTCCTTCACTATTTCTCCTCACCCAGCTCCTACATATATACCGCCAAGATACTCTATTAAACCAGAAGCTTTGCAAGTCACGTTGATGCCTAATGTCCAAAAGCCTGCACTTGCAGCACCCTTCACAGAAAACCAGCAAAATCAGCTAGCAGTATGCCCATACAAGAGATTGAGAAATGAAACGAATGCAATCAATTGGGATGACTCGGATAGAGAGCTTCACAATTTAAGGAGAATTGTCGAAGAAGAGATGCGGCCAAAAAATGTCCAAAGTTTAAGATATGAAAGCTTGTGCATGCTTCCAAATGTTAAGTTGTCGCCGGGATTCAAAGTGCCAAAATTCAACACCTTCAATGGCAGAGGAAATCCTGTTACGCACTTGAAGGACTATTGTAGCAGATTAATAGGAATTGGACAAGATGAAGCCATACGAATGAAATTGTTCATTCAGAGCCTATCAGGGTTAGCATTAGATTGGTACACAGAACAAGACTTTCGCAAATGGTACACATGGGAGGACATGGCCCGCGACTTTGTAGAACAATTCAAGTTTAACATCGGGGTTAGTCCAAATCTTTACGATATGTGTGAGATAGAAAGAATGCCACATGAGTCTTTTCAGGAATATGCCATCCGATGGAGATTGGAAGCTTCAAAAATACGCCCTCCATTGCCCGAGAATGAGTTGATTTCAACTTTCATCCAAACGCAAAAGGGCATATATTATGAAAAGTTGTTATCTGCACGGTTACGTGACTTTTCTGATCTAATTCAAGTTGGAAAGCAAGTAAAAGCGAGCGTTCGAGTAGGAAGAATTGTTGACACTTCATCAGTACAAGCAACTTCTCAAGCTGAGACATTTAACAACTTGCGAGGCAAAAAGAGAGGAAACGACTCGGCTGTCAGGTCTACATATCAGCCGCAATCACGACAGAACTATCAAGTTTCGCGTGATCATATATCTCTTCATCAACGAGGCTTTCAATATCAACCCGATCAAGCACAGTCTAGCTTACGACAGTCAGAGCACGTAAAATTCCGCACTTTTACTCCTCTTGAAGAGTCATTAAGCAGCATATTTGAGAGAATGAAATCCAAGGGACTCCTGAAGCCAAAGAAAGGATGGATCCCTAAAGGCCTACCGCCAGATTTTGATTGGTCCAAGAGTTGTGCTTACCACTCTAATATTCCAGGTCATGACATAGAAAATTTCCCAGCACTTATGCATAAGATCCAGAACATGATCGAAAAGGATAAGATAAGCGTGCAATAAAATAAATTGTGCGACAATGATGGCCCTCCAGTTGAAAATGCAATTATTGTTACCGGAGATCCATCAAAATTGGCACCGAGACATTTGAAAAGGAAGCGTGGAACTAAGTAAAATAATTGAAAGGATCTACCGTCACTAGCATTCTCCACCCACTTGCCTCATGATCAGCTTTTCTTCTTGTAATTTTTTGCTAAATCTTCATATGAACTACTTTTGACCTAATTCCTTTGGGATAAGTAGGCAGTCCATTCTTGGACACGGTCTTAATATAGTGAAAATTCCATTTTTCCCACAAAGCAACACTGGGGCAGCTTTGCAAATGGCCTATCATTATTCGACAAAAGCATGAATCGAAATCCCGAGCAATATATTATCGTCACCAGATTTGTCGCAATGCCATCACCACGAGAAATGCAGATTCAATGCCAAGCTTCAGTGTTCAATGCAAGGCAACCATTTTATTTTACACTAACAAGTTTTCTTTGAGTAACGCAGGGGCATTTTTAGCTATTCTTGTAGGATATCACACAGTATCAAGTCGGCAATTGCAAGATTCAGATAAAGCAAAGGGCAAAGCCAACTTAATACTGATTAAATTTGAAACTCACAAATTTCTTTGAGTGCAGGAACTTTTTAGATGTAAATTTTGGCAGGGTAGAAGATCCCCACATCATTGGCACTGCATCATGAGTATTTGTTGCTGCAAGTTACGCACTGCGTCAAGCTCGTCTCACCGCATATGAATGTTCGCTACTACTCAAGCATCGCATCAAGCTCTTCGCTCCGCACCAATTTTAGTAAACATAAATCAAGCACCGCATTTAGGCTAGTCCGCCTTTAATAGGACATTATAGGATTGTCCGCCTTTAATTGGACATTATAGGCTTGTCCTCCTTTAATTGGACATTTTAGGCTTGTTCGCCTTTAATTAGACATATTAGGCTTGTTCGCCTTTAATTGAACATTTTAGGCTAGTCCACCTTTAATAAGGACATTTTAGGCTCGTCCGCCTCTATCTGTTGCATGGGCTGAGCACCGCCCTCTTGATGTTGCTGCATAAGGCTGAGCACCGCCCTCTTGATGTTGCTGCATAAGGCTGAGCACCGCCTTCTATTTGTTGCATGGGCCGAGCACTGCCCTCTGGATGTTTCTGCAAAGGCTGAGCACCGCCCCTTTGAAATTTCTGCAAAAGGCTTAGCACCGCCCTCTTGATGTTGCTGCATTAGGCTGAGCACCGCCTTCTTTCTGTTGCATGGGCTGAGCACCGCCCTCTTGATGTTGCTGCATAAGGCTGAGCACCGCCTTCTATCTGTTTCATAGGCCGAGCACCGCCCTCTGGATGTTTCTGCAAAGGCTGAGCACCGCCTTCTATATGTTGCATGGGCCGAGCACCGCCCTCTTGACGTTTCTGCATAAGGCTTAGCACTGCCTTCTGTCTGTTGCATGGGCTGAGCACCGCCCTCTTGATGTTTCTGCATAAGGCTTAGCACCGCCTTCTACATGTTGCATGGGCTGAGCACCGCCCTCTTGAAGTCTATATAAGGCTGAACACCGCCTTCTACTATATTTTGCATGGATTGAGCACCATCCTCTCGATGTTTCTACATTAAGGTACTTCTTTTCACCTCTAAATTTGAACTACGCTTGACCTGATTCCCTTAGTGGGATACGTAGGCAGCCTATGTCAGGCTCAGTCTCGTCATTTTTAAAGTCCCACATCGTCCTATGCCAGAAACTGGGACAAATTTTTAAGGGCATCATCACAAGCGACATCGAGAGATGTGAAGAGTAGTGGTCAGCAGACAGAGGAAAACTTCGGAAAAAGGCATTCGCTTTGTTTCACAATGTGTCACAGTTCCAAGTTCAGTAGAAATTATTTATCACTATACACATATTTTACTATGCATATTTTATTTTGAAATAATATGATTTTCAATCAGATCGTTTTATTAGTTGGTCAAGACTTAAGAATGAGCGGAGGTTACAAGTCCAGACAAAGTTGGAGGCATGAAGCGCCAAGAGCCAGATCTTCAAAGTCAACGCGAATCAACCCCCTCCCAAAACTTACAAATTTTCTTTGGATGCAGATTTCCAAGTTGCGGAAGCTAAAATATGTACAGCCTTGCAAGGATGGCACGTCGAACGGTTTGAGCTTTCTTATAATAATTATGCTTCTCAAGTATCAACAATTTTCAAGATTTGCAATGAATTAATTGCTTGAGTCTTGCGAAAATTCTTTCAAACATATCGATGCACAAATTTTTCCTATTGCTTTCAAATACCCCGCACTGCACATGCATTACTACTTTCAAATGCACCGCATATATATTGCTTTATTATTTTCAAATGCCTTGTGAATGCTCGCAAGTGCACCGCACAGGCATTGCTTCATTATTTTCAAATGCTCTGCGTATGCTCGCAGATGCATTGCACCGCACCTGCATTGCTTTATTATTTTCAAATGCTCTGCGTATGCTCGCAGATGCATTGCACTGCACCTGCATTGCTTTATTATTTTCAAATGCTCTGCGTATGCTCGCAGACGCATTCCACTGCACCTGCATTGCTTTATTATTTTCAAATGCTCTGCGTATGCTCTTAGGCGCATTGCACCGCACCTGCATTGCTTTATTATTTTCAAATGCTCTGCGTATGCTCGCAGACGCATTGCACCCCACCTGCATTGCTTTATTATTTTCAAATGCTCTGCGTATGCTCGCAGATGCATTGCACCGCACCTGCATTGCTTTACTGTTTTCAAATGCTCTGCGTATGCTCGCAGACGCATTGCACTGCACCTGCATTGCTTTATTATTTTCAAATGCTCTGCGTATGCTCGCAGATGCATTGCACCGCACCCGCATTGCTTTATTATTTTCAAATGCCCTGCGTATGCTCGCAGACGCATTGCACCGCACCTGCATTGCTTTATTATTTTCAAATGCTCGCAGACGCATTGCACCGCACCCGCATTGCTTTATTATTTTCAAATGCCCTGCGTATGCTCGCAGACGCATTGCACCGCACCTGCATTGCTTTATTATTTTCAAATGCTCGCAGACGCATTGCACCGCACCCGCATTGCTTTATTATTTTCAAATGCCCTGCGTATGCTCGCAGACGCATTGCACCGCACCTGCATTGCTTTATTATTTTCAAATGCCCTGCGTATGCTCGCACACGCATTGCTTTATTATTTTCAAATGCTCCGCGTATGCTCGCAGACGCATTGCACCACACATGCATCGCTTTATTATTTCAAAATGCCCTGCGTATGCTCGCAGACGCATTGCACCGCACATGCATCGCTTTATTATTTCCAAATGCCCTGCGTATGCTCGCAGACGCATTGCACCGCACCTGCATCGCTTTATTATTTTCAAATACTCTGCGTATGCTCGCAGATGCATTGCACCGCACCTACATTGCTTTATTATTTTCAAATGCTCTGCGTATGCTCGCAGACGCATTGCACCGCACCTGCATTGCTTTATTATTTTCAAATGCTCTGCGTATGCTCGCAGACGCATTGCACCGCACCCGCATTGCTTTATTATTTTCAAATGCCCTGCGTATGCTCGCAGACGCATTGCACCGCACCTGCATTGCTTTATTATTTTCAAATGCTCTGCGTATGCTCGCAGACGCATTGCACCGCACCCGCATTGCTTTATTATTTTCAAATGCCATGCTCGCAGACGCATTGCACCGCACCTGCATTGCTTTATTATTTTCAAATGCCCTGCGTATGCTCGCAGACGCATTGCACCGCACACGCATTGCTTTATTATTTTCAAATTCTCCGCGTATGTTCGCAGACGCATTGCACCGCACATGCCTCGCTTTATTATTTTCAAATGCTCCGCGTGTGCTCGAAGACGCATTGCACCACACATGCATCGCTTTATTATTTCCAAATGCCCTGCGTATGCTCGCAGACGCATTGCACCGCACCTGCATCGCTTTATTATTTCCAAATGCCCTGCGTATGCTCGCAGACGCATTGAACCGCACCTGCATCGCTTTATTATTTCCAAATGCCCTGCGTATGCTCGCAGACGCATTGCACCGCACCTGCATCGCTTTATTATTTCCAAATGCCCCGCGTATGCTCGCAGACGCGTTGCACCGCACCTGCATTGCTTTATTATTTTCAAATGCCCTGCGTATGCTCGCAGACGCATTGCACCGCACCTGCATTGCTTTATTATTTTCAAATGCTCTGCGTATGCTCGCAGACGCACCGCACCGCACCTGCATTGCATTATTACTTTCAAATGCCTTGCGAATGCTCACAAACGCATCGCACATACATTGCATTATTACTTTCAAATGCCTTGGGAATGCTCGTAAACGCATCGCACATGCATTGCACTATTACTTTCAGCTACCCTGCGAACGCATTCATCATGCCAGCTTTAAAAGCCTCATTTATCATGAATCGTTCTGCTTAAATAGCCCATCCGGTTTAAGGCCTCATTAAATTGCAGCTTTTTATGGGCTTATTTGCATCTCTTTACTTTCGATATTTATTTTTACTGACTATTTTATCTAGCTTAAGTTTCGCAGGAGCTTTAGCGCAACGTGGAACTATTCCTTCGGCAGCGAACTGGGGCAATGCGTTGGGAAGGGTAAGCAGACTTCCCGACAAGGGTCAAAGATCTACCTCGAACACTCGCCTCCAAGTCCAAATATCCCGCTCACATTCCAGCAGAATTTTCGAGTTCTACCATAATACCCAGTGTCATCATAATTCGACACTGGGACAATATTTTGCAAAGATTCGCACCAATCGGGATTTGTTATTCATAGGGGTCGTAGTCATCCCAGAACTACACACGGCCTGATTCTCATGCAGCCCGAGATATGTAGGCAACTCGGAGACCGGAGTTCGGCCATAATCCTCTCAAATTTTCTCTACCCTTAGTCCTCCAAAATCCTTTAGCCGGGACAAAATAGGCTACTAAGTCAACGTCTTTGCCCAAAAATTCTTTCATCATTACCGGGCAAAGAGGGACAAGTTGTTGACACCCAATTTTGTCCCACCTTTCCTCCGAAATACCTATTTTTCGCTTCCAATATTTTGGCAACTTTAAAAAATAATTATTTGTATTTTTTACTATAATTATTTGCTTTTATTAATACCGGCATTTCATTATCCTGTTGTAGTCACTACTGTTATTATCTTTTATTACCGTTACTACTACCATTATTATTATTATTATTATTGTTATTGTTATTATTATTATTATTATTATTATTGCTATTATTATTATTATTATTATTATTATTATTATTATTATTATTATTTTATTACCAGTATTATTATAATTCACATTTTTTTATCATTTCAGCACTTTTACCAGCTTATGCACACGCATCGCATTTATCTTCGCGTAATTTAATAATAGCGTTTACTTACTGTTGAATTTCAAAATATTATTGCACAACTATTGCGACGTCATATCATGTTATTTTCATCTGAGTACTAACAAATACATACTTTATGTTAGGGGATATTTTAGCACACTCAGTATATGATTAATTGAAATGGGTCTCTTATTTAAATCTAGAAGCCAAACTATTTTCATCCAGCCCAATATTTTAAAATAGCCAGCCCAAATCAGTTAACCCATTATTTTCATCCGCCCAGCCCACATTTTCAGCCAATTCAGCCCAAAAGAAAATTGACCCAGTCCATTAACCCACGACCCGGCCCAATTCTCATTTTAACAAAAATGAAACCCCTAAGGGTTTCATCTTTTTCTCCTGTCAGTCGCACACCCCCCTTGCTCCCAGCTCTCTTCTCTCCCTCTTTCATCGTCCTCTTTCCCCCCCACTTCTCCCTGTTCCCCACGCCCGTCTCCCACTTCCCTCTGTCCCCCACTTCCCTTTGTCCCCCCGCTCCTCTCTCTCTTCTTCACAAACGAAAAACCTATAAATCTTGGTTCTCTATAATAGAAATTCTCTCTTCTTTTAGCCGCCTGAAAATTCCATAGAATTTAGAAGCTTTTTTTGTTTTAGCCGCACAAAATCCCAAAAAGTTTTAATGCTCAGTAGTGGTAGCAGTTTCTGAATCGAGTAAAAAATCCGAACATCGCAAGCTTGGATTTGATAGTGTTCGAGTAGATTGGAAACCCTCCGCACCCACTTCGCTGCGCCCAAAGAAGGTCAGTGAATCTTCTCTTTTTAGTTATCTTGAATTTATAGCTGTTTCCCCGCTTAGCTGTGTTCTAGGATGGTATGGTGGTAGCTTTTAATTACTAGTTCAATATCTGCTTATGTGTGTTGGTTGTCATTCTTGTTTAGTTATGTTCGTTAATGGTTGCAAGCATGTTTAGGCGCATTAGCTTTTTTTAGCATTGTTTCGGGTGCAGACGTATTGTATTGTTTAGTTGGTAATCTTCATCTCCTTTTAGTTTTATTGTTTTCTTATGTGCGTTTTAATTCTTGCTCGTTTGTTTCAATTTCTCGCTTAATATAGTTGGTTAGTATTCAACAGTATGATCTCATGTTAGCTGCTTAAATGGTTTGCCTCCATGTTTCGTGTTAATGTTTTAAGGTAGTTTGAAGTGTTAGTTTCATGTATATTTAGCTGCTAGTCTTTATCCCATTATGTCTATGATTCAAGTATAGTAGTGTAGTTTAGAGCAGCTTGAACTATTAATCTGTTATTTGTTTGAAGTATTAATCTGTCAGGAAGTAGATCTCTGTAGCATGTTCTGTGTCTATCGTTAGCCATATTTATCGATTACATACTAATCTTTTTCCTTTCGTTTTTATGCATGACCACCGCGTGCCAGTCTGAGGAACTCGTCTTCTTCCGCATTCGATGTTGGGCCAAAGCCCAATGAAACATTCTATCGAGTCAGCCCCATCAGCTGTGTAAAATTATTCGGGGCCGAGACCCATAACAGCGGCAACAGTGCACAACAATTGGCCTGAAATGGGCCGATCCATTTAATTCCTTTCCTCCTCTATTTATGCTCCGTTGTGCATTTTGCTTTGGTGTTGAATGACTAACGCTTTGCCTTGTTTCGTTTTCTTAACATTAGATGAATCCTAGCGGATTAGTGGGGATGATGTTAGTAGTAACGGGTAGTTAAATTTAAAGGAGAAACCAATAGTTAATTCCCTAGGTTTCAGTTTTTATGTTCAAATTAATTAAAGTCTTCTCTTATGCAAATTATTATATTTTCTCTAAATCTTATTTTAAGCAACATTCTTATATTTTCCTTAAAACCTTAACAACCTTTCTTAGCCCTTTTTTTTCTTAAAATTCAAAGCACCTTATTTAGCATTAATTAATTAACCTAAGATTGGCCGGATAACCGTAGTTAACGGATTCTAAAGGATACCTAACCCCTTCCCTTTAGGATAATATAGAACCCTTACCTAGAATCACACTGATTAAGTAAACTATTAACGGAGGTTTAGTTAGCTTTACCTTAGTTAATAATTAGGTGCCCTAATTCACCTTAAAATCAATTAGGTGGCGACTCCTTAAAATAAAACAAATAGGAATCACCAATATGTTGTACTCTAAATTTAACCCGGTTAAAATGGGGTATAACAGAACTAATATCAAAGAGGATTGAATTTGGTATAGAATTGATAGAGATGTATTAGGAACTCACCTTAGGGTTTGAGAGAGATCTCTGGGGTTCCTTTCCTCCAAAAAGTCAACCAAAAAGAAGTGGGAAAAAGTTATAACGAAGTTAGGCTTTTAAAACGTCATTCTCGGTGGGCGGCCGCACAGCTGAAAGCCCACTTCGCGCAGCTGATCACGTAACGAAGGCCATAACACTGCCTCTGGTGCGCGATAGCGCACCTGAAGCCTGTCGCCAGCCAGTCACGCAGACTACGAAATGTATAGTAATACAGGCATAACTCCTAGCACAGAGTTTCGATTGAGCTCCATAATATATGGTTTGAAAGATATTTCAGAGACCTACAACTTTCATGTTTGAGTGTTCTCCAAATTCTCAATGCAAATACCCAAAAACTGGAACATAACTACTGTCTCAGACTTAGATAAATTTCAAGATTTCTAATGAACCTCCTTATCTCGTTTGACCCAGAAAAGATCATTTAACACCTGTACCCATCCCGAAGGGATCCATATAGCTAATATGACATTTAAACCCCAATTATTTCACATTTACATCTAACTCAGATTTATGGGACGTTACATAAAAGAGAACAACCGAATGCTAGCACGACGTTGTAGATTTTACATGCTCAAGTTGGCTGACGAACAAGCATCATCAACTAGTAGGGAACTAACATCTATAGAAAGAAGATTTGTCTTAAGAAACCCAAGATATTTATCTGAGGACGATATTGACAACTTCAATTCTGATGATTAAGAATATTGTGATTTTAATTATATTTTTAATTTATGATGATGTCGTTAATTTGAAGAATATTAGTATGTTTAGTTTTGCATTTATTCTTATATTTTATTATTTACTTACTTAAGCGTGTTAGAATTGACAAACATTATATACATAAATACAAAGTGCAACGATTCAATTTTTTATAGAAAAACAAATAAACTACTACATAAAAAGTGACGATTACATAATACATTAGAAAAACCATAGAAAATACATAATACATAATACATAAAAGGGAAAATACATAAAACAAAACCCCTCAACGTATACTCGGATTAATTATGACGCACCCAACCTTTGCGGGCGACCTATTACCCCCCTGGCCTTATTTTTCTGTATTTTTATACCCTTTTTCGGACATTTTTAAACGACCCCCACTTTTTTAGTGTTAGGTGCGATACACGTGCCCAGTCTTCTTCTTCATCATTTTTTTTTTCAGTTTGCTCAGGTCTTCTTGGATTGATTACTACAAAAAAAAAAAAAAACAGAAAATCTAAAAATAGAAACCACTGTTGTTAGTGATTTTCTTGAAGTAGTGTGTCATTGTTTGAGTATATATTAGTCACCAACAGATCTAAAAGTTCAAAAAATATTTTTGTTGAAAACGTGATTTAGATCTATGAAAATCTATTTGATTTTTGTAATTTAGATTGGGAGTTATTGTTTGAAGTATGAATTTGAGCTGAACCTAAGTGAACTTTGAGATTTGAAAACTGAATGTGGGCTTGAAAACCTATACCACCATTGCTGGTTTCTTCATTGTCCGAAACCTGCCGATTGAAATTTGGGTGTTGCCCATGTGTTGTTGAAATCAGCTTGTCATGATAGATTGGAGCTAAAACTCATTTTATTAATTGATTAGAGAAGCTTGGAAGTGATAAAGTTTTGAAAACCTGCATTGTTGAAATTTTGAAGAAGCCGGAAAGGTGAGCTAGTGTTTTTTGGATTCATTTGTTGGATTGAACCTATTGGAGAAGGACGTCGAAGCTAGAGAACGTAATAACCATGGAAAGGTGAAAAATTCAAAGCAAAGCAGTCCGCCATTGACGAGCTCCATTGAAGCTTCGAGTTCGAAGTTTCGGGTTGCCACAAACGAACTCCGATTTAAATGGGTAATATCTCAAAAGAACTGAAACATCGAGAGGAATTCGAAACTTGAAATTTAGGGTTGTTTGGTTGAGATTTGAGGTGTATTTGGTTGGATTTTAAGCAGTTTCTATACCCTCACGTGCTGCAGCTTCTGATTGACACGAAAATGGCCGAAAAAGGGTACAAAAATACAGAACAAATATGGCCAGGGGGGTAATAGGTCGCCCGCAAAGGTTGGGTGCGTCATAATTAATCCGAGTATACATTGGGGGGTTTCTATGTATTTTCCCATACATAAAAAGTTAAACTACTAAAAATAAAAACAAACTACATAGGAAATAATATACCTAGCCGACAATGCAACACTTCAAAATTACAAACAACAACAACAGACCACAAATCATCCTCCAAAATTTCACTTTCTCTTTCAAAGCATTTGTCTCGCGTTGAGAGTCTCTAAAGATTATCCTTGAAAAAACTTTTTTGTCACCACCCAAATTAGGCTTGTGCAGGCACCTACCT